>NW_011494948.1:13158082-13168525 GCF_000754665.1 Bison bison bison
AAAAGCAGTGCAGTAGGTCCAAGGCCGAGAACAGATTTGAGAAGGCCTGATTCATTGCCAGACTAGTCATCCACCTCAGAATAATTAAGAGCTGACTAGAGGTGACGCCAGACTACACGTGCCAATAGAGTCTGGAGAGGCCCAGCCGAGACATAGTGAAGAAAAAGAAGTGTGTGGTGGGAGACTGCCGGTGGGACAGGAGATCTGAGTCCTAGTCTTAATTTTATCATTAAATATTGTTTTGTGCCTTACCTGAAAAGCAACCCCTTACCTGCTTGACTCCCATAGATGGATGCTAACATATGAGGGGAACATATGCTGGAAGCTCTTGGAAGCTTTGGAAATTAATAAGGAGGTGGAAAGAATCACAAAGATGGAAGTGACTGACTCCAGGAACTGCAAAGCCACCACTAGCTCATTTCCATGCTGTTGAATGATGTATTGACCTAAGGCCTGGTCAGGTCCAGCACTGGATCTCGAAAGTTCCCATCCAATCCTCCCCCAACTCTTCTAGATTTTCCACCTCCACATACACACTAAAGTTATCATCAGCCTCACCATGAGCTTTAAAGTCATCATTAGTCATTCATCTACTTAACTACCATAGAAGGTACTTCTTAGAAATGGCATCCATCTAGGAAAAAAAAAAATAGCCTGAGATAGGTGTGGATTTTGAAGCTCATGATATGTACTCACCATTTGATTCTCATAATCCCTTTCAGGTAAAGCAAAGTATCTGAACTCCATGGTGATTATTCTAGAATTATCTCTACCATGACCCTGAAGGGCAGGCTTTGCCTTCATTCTTCTGGCATCTTCTCTACAGAGGGCCCTCTGCCAAGAATTGTGGGAAATGAAACAATAAATAAGATCTAATTTTTGTGCCCAGTAATATTTCCAGACTAATGAAGACAAAAGAATTGAGACACAGTTACACATACAGCTTCCTTCAACATCTTCTCGTCAGCAGTCGATTTCTGGCTTCCTCTCTCCCACCTCCAAGCCTTAACAGATGCCTTTCTCCATATCTGGAAGCTCTGCCTACTCTCCACCATCCAGAGCATTAGTAACTCTTCCTTTATAACTTTGCCTTTTCCTGAAGCCTTCCCCAAATCCATCTGCACCATTCATTCTAACGTCTCCTCTCACCCCCAGTGTATGTGTTACGTGTATTCAGTGTCCATAGGCTGTCTGCTCCAACAGTTAGCATTTAGCCCAAGCAGTCAACAAACTGCATAAGCAATCCAAAACCGCCTTATTTGGGCTCACTTCCAGAATCACACTCAACAAAGTGGCAAGAGAGGCTGGTTTCCCGTGTGTCACTGTGGCCAGTTTGTGCCTGTTGTTAAACAGGGTTCTGTTTACTGTCCCCTGGGGTTCCTTCCAGCTTTACCCATGTCCGGTGCCAAAAAGGAGTCAACTGACCTGACCAGGTCTACATTTCTTTTCTGTTGCTCCAGGATTCTTCTGCAGCCAGATGATTCCTTACAGATCCTGGCACCTGTGGAAGCTGATGTGGGTTTCTACACTTGTAATGCCTCAAATGCCTTGGGATATGATTCTGTCTCCATTGCTGTCACATTAGCAGGTAATGTGAAAACCGCTGTTCAATATGGAAACTGCTAAGTAGGTGCCACAGCATGCTAAGTGGGGTCAGGGAGATAGACATAAATGAGATCCATTTTCTGCCTTTGGAAGTTTGTGACCTATAATTGTAATTAAATGAAGATAGCATGTAATATGAGATAGAATGAGTGAAATAAGTTTTGATAACTAAAGAGGGTACAGTTTCATTCTACCTGAGAGGTCTTAGACTTGGGGTAGAATTTTGATAACAGAGATGCAGGAACGAGCATGAGCGTAGATATATACAAGGAAGTAGTCTATGAGGGAACATGACTCGTGACCTAAGGTCATCAAATGATCTTTTCATTTCTCGTCCCACCTATTACAAAGGAAACTAAGACCCTTGGGTAGTTGGAATTCTGTGACTGTGGGCTAGAGCACAAGTGTTCTCTCTGACTGTTTATTTCAACCTTTTTCTCTAATGCACCTGCCAGTACTTCACCTTTATCCATAGAGCTTAGGCAAACCATTCTATACGTGGCCACGTCATAAAATCGCAATTCAGAGTGCAGTGCCTCCCAAAGTTGCAATTTGGTTTTTTTTTTTTTAATTTTTCATTTTATGTTGATGTATAGCCAATTAACAGTGTTGTAATAGTTTCAGCTGAATAGCAAAGGGACTCAGCCATACATTTGCACATATGCATTCTCCCCCAAACTCCCCTCCCATCCAGGCTGCCACGTAATGTTGAACAGAGTTCCCTGTGCTATACAATAGGTCCTTGTTGGTTATCCATTTTAAACGTGTTAGTCGCTCAGTCATGTCCAATGCTTTACGACCCCATGGACTGTAGCCCACCAGGCTTCTCAGTCCATGGAATTCTCCAGGCAAGAACACTGGAGTGGATTGCCATTCCCTAGCAGTATGTATATGTTGATCCCAAATTCCCTTACTATCCATTCTCCCATCTTTCCCCCTGGTAAGGTTGTGGTCTTAGAGTAAGAGACTTTTATAAAACCTTCCTTACATAGGTGGGTTTTATAAAACCTTCCTTACATAGGACGGATCCTTGCCTTTGAAACTAAGAGACCTTAGAGACCATCTGAACTCTGAACCAGGGCCCACAGTTCTTAGCAACCAGGCAACCTGAGGTCACATAGCCTCTCAGCTGGTGGCTGGGAGAAGGAAACTGAGGTCTCCTAACCCCCAGATCATTGTCCCCTCGTCTCCCCACTGATGCTTTCAGTCTGGGCTCCCCTTCCTCGGGTCTGGGCCATGCAGCCTTTGTGGCGGTGTGTTGCATGTGTTTGTATTTATTCTTTTCAATTGCCGCTCCCATGAGATGATTCAATCGTTGCTAGAAAAGCCGACATCACCCCACACTGACCTCATCCATCCACGCCAGGATTATGTTGTCACACTGTTTTCCAGTCACACATGCTACTCCCTTGCATATCTGTTTAGCAACAGTATTTCTACCCCCATGACCTAAGGCTGATCTGGGAAGGGACCTTGAGCAAGACGCTCTGCAGAGAAGATGAAAGTCAACAAAGAGTAAGGCCAGCTGAGGGGCCCTGAGGTGGATTACAGACTATTATTAATGCCTGTTTTTTTGTGAATAGAACATTTGCTTTGCTCCTAATGTATTCCAGTCATAATCTTTATGCCCCTCTTTGTACGGAGTCCAGATGCTTGGCACCCATCTGGTTAATTCTCTTCTGCCTTACCCGCCCCCCAACACAGTCTGCCTTGGCCAGGGCAGTGTGGACAGCCTACCAGCTGCTGGCAAATAGTGGCTCTTACAGGATTAACTCTCTTGTTTATATTTATCCAGATACGGTTCAGCTCTGTCACAGACTAAATACCCTTTGTTCACCTGAATTTAATATGATTCATGGAAACCTGTCTGGAATTAAGCAAAGCAATTGTAACATCAGGCTTGTCTTCAGCTCTTTGAAGAGGAGCTATTGGAGGCTGCCAAAATGTTCAAAGCCAGGAAAGAGAGAGAGCAGCCAAAGAGGCACCGGGGAAGAAGGAGGAAAGGAGCTGAGCGATGAAGTAGTTCACGGACACCACACCCAGAGCTTAGGGAGCTGTGTCTTTGTCTTCGATGGTGGGGTTTGTTCAGGTCTGCTGGCACGTCTGTCAGACAATCCCTCTGAAAGTTAAGGATCAAAATGGAGATGTTGCTTTAAGATTGTATTTGTATCTTTACCTGGGATTATCACCTAGCCTGACGTCAATGTCTACACTCACAGTTTTAAAGTGACTCACCAGCTACTGTTCTGAACACGTCCTCTGCCAAGTATTATCAGTGTGGAGCAGTAAGTTAGACCTGAGTTTTGTGATCTGTGATGCTTACAGACTAGTGAAGGTAATAGATGTATACGTGACCACCTAGAATCAAGAGATAGTTTCCTTCAAATGTACCCATTAAGATCCTGCATAGGATAAGATACAACCCAAATACCATGTAAGTGGTGGGGGGGCACTTTGCAGCAGGGGGAGATGTGAGGCATTTCTAAAGGATACAGTTCTACTGTTCATTAGCTGTGTGACCTTGAACAAAGGGTATAAGCTCACTGAATCTTCCTTCTCACCTGTAAGAGTGAAATTAATCATATTTTACAAGATTGTTGTGAGGGTAAATAAGATTGCACATGTGAAAAAGCCCTGAGCCCAAAGCCAGGCACATAGTTCACACCTAATAAATATTTCTCTTTCTTTCTCTAGCTCTTCTAAGATGAAACACATCCTTAAATCAATTCTAAAATGTGTAAAACATTAGCCCAACTTTGCATCCATGCATTTTTCACTGTATATCTTCACACTGAAAATTTGCAAGTATTGGGTTGGCCAAAAAATTCGTTAGGGTTTTTCCAGAACTCAAACCCAAATGAACTTTCTGGCTTAACCAATACTTTCTAAGTGTTAGTCGCTCTGCTGCTGCTGCTGCTGCTGCTGCTGCTAAGTCGTTTCAGTCGTGTCCGACCCTGTGCGACCCCATAGACAGCAGCCCACCAGACTCCCCGGTCCCTGGGATTCTCCAGGCAAGAACACTGGAGTGGGTTGCCATTTCCTTCTCCAGTGCATGAAAGTGAAAGGTGGAAGTGAAGTCGTTCAGTCGTGTCTGACTCCTAGCGACCCCATGGACTGCAGCCCACCAGGCCCCTCGGTCCATGGGATTCTCCAGGCAAGAGTACTGGAGTGGGGTGCCATTGCCTTCTCCGGTTAGTCGCTAAGTCGTGTGCAACTCTTTGCAACTCCATGGACTGCAGCCTGCCAGGCTCCTCTGTCCATGGGATTCTCCAGGCAAGAGTACTGGAGTGGGTTTCCATTCCCTCCTCCAGGGGATCTTCCTGAGCTAGGGCTTGAATACAGGTCTCCTGCATTGCAGGCAGATTCCTTACCATCTGAGCCATCAGAGAAGCCCACTAGGAGCTAATTCAGCTCTGTCTTTGTGCTCATGCTCAGTTCAGTCGTGTCCAACTCTTTGGGACCCCATGGACTGTATAGCCTGCCAACTCACTTGTGATCAGACCCTCATGGTAAACCTCAGTACCTCTATGCTTTAAAAGACATTGTAGAGTTGTGGTTTTTGCATTTTGTTTTTTATCTTGACTTCAGTATAAATGTAGGCCAAAAAAAAAGGATTTTGTTTGAGGCTCAAAGCACTCAGGTGTCCCCTTGACATTAGCAAGACCCAAGTCTTGCTTGGGTCTTGCTAATACACCTGAATTGACCAGATGCAGAGAAATTTGTTCACAGTAATTCACGAGAGCAAGCATAGTGTGGCAGTTAAACCTGCAGGCTCCAGAGCCTCACAGTCTGGATTTGAATCCTGACTCTGTCATGTCCAAGCTACATATTCCTGAGCAGCTTCTTCATACTCTCTGACTCAGTTTCTTTATCTGACTTATGGTGATAATAATAGTGTTTGACTCAGAAGGTTCTTGTGGAGATTAAATGCCTTCATTCATGTAAAATGCTTATAAGTATGCCTGGCATGTAGCAAGCACTCAATACTTGTTCACTCTTATTATTATTATTGTGAAGATAAAGCAAAAGCCAGGTTATTTTTACAGTAGGGGAGATTCCTTTTCAGAGAATGGAATGCTCACAAACCCTTTGTAGAGCCCCTCTGTCTAATGTCTCAATGTCTCAGTGTCAAAGGGAAAGCTGAATTAGCTATCTGAAAAGTGGTTGGAGTGTGCCTGGATTCAGAGCAAGGGAGGTGGCTACGAGAGGACTATCTCACATGGGAGAGGAAGGGAGAACTGATGAACGCCCCCTGGCCCATCATTAGACCATTCCTGTTCCCCCATCCTCTGAACTGAGAGTGTTGTCAGTTCTGCTGCTCAGGTTTATGGTAGGTCCATTGGTACTCTCTACAACTTTTGTTTAAATATAGAAACATCATTTCGTTTTAGATATACCAAACCTTCCTACTCTGCCTTATTTAAGCCTGTAAAATATTGTCTTTCGAGCTTCTTTGCTTCTCTAAATTGTCTTTGCTTCTCTCTAAATTCATCAGTATGTGTTGATTTTATCTTTTAAGTCCCAAAGGTTTTGAGAGTACTTCACAAGTCCCTCTCAGGATGGAGATGCCTAATGTTTCCCTGCCTACCTCCCTGGTTCCAGAAACTCACAGCCATGTAGACCCAGTGGCACAAAACTCCTTTCTGTCCTAAACTGGACTCAACCGGATGCTTCCCTGGATGTTTCACTGCTCAGAAAGTAGATGGGAGGGGGAGGGTAGCAGCGGCTAGGGAGGCGTTTAAGAATGTCACCAAAAGGTCACATACCTAACCTGTTAAAGGACAGTTGACTTTGTGTGCATTTGTAGCCATAGGTAGAGGAGAATTTCTGGTGTGCATGACAAGGCACAAAGATTGGAGAGCCATCTTGACTAGTGAGATTCTGCATTCAGCCGACATTGCTCAGAAAACTGCCAGATCCGAACGGTGTAGGCAGCATTTTGAAGGAAAGCAGTAGTTTCCTGGTAAATTGCTTCAGTCTGGACCAGTGGAGGGGAGCTCTGCTTACCAATGCAGATGAGGCCCATCCAGGTGTAGCCCACTGATGAAGTCATAGCCATAAGGGAAACGTTTTTGGTTGTCATTGATTTTATAAGATCACAAAAGAGATACTGTAAGGCCTGCTTGACATCATCAATGGAAAATGAGAAGAAGATGGGGGCTAAGGGATGAGCATATCTTTCATTGAAAGGAGAGAACACAGATGAGCTCATCCCAAGTGTTCACAGGAAGAAAGAGACAGAAAATATTTCTCCTTTCCTGGCATGTTTTTCTGCTTTTCTATGAGTTGAATAGCTGACACATATTGTGTCTAATAAAGAGATCACAGAAACCTCACTGGGAAAATAAAAATAAAAGGCAGTTGGGTTTTTTTTTTTTTTTTTTAATTCTCCTTTCTCAGCCCCCTCCTCATTATGATTTAGTAGCTGCAATAAAGACAAGCAGTTTTGTAAGCTTTTCATAATGTAAGTCATTTCAAATTGGCATTTCTGAATTCTTCATCCAGCAACTCTGTTCACCAGGGGAGGATTCTGCTGCATAGAGAGTTAGGCTCAGAGAGGACTTTGTCACCGTGGTGACAACCAGCAATGAAAGATTTGCCCCAGTGCACCAGATCAGAGGGAAAAGCACAGAAGTTTACCTGTGTTCCTAGTGATGCTCTGAGCATCAGGGTAATGGCCATTGACTCATTCAAGCTGCCATCAAGGGACCTCATTATCTGTTACAATACTGAGTAACCAAGATTCTTAAGTTTTCCTCAGTATGTATAGATGTGTAGCATGCCCACTGAGGAAGCCTAGCTTTCGTAGAATTCAGATGAAAGGGATGAGAGGATAGCAGGAGAATTCAACTTTCTCTGCTCTGCAGCAGAATAGAGGAAGCAAACAAGGAAATGATCTAGCCTAGCCTATCTCACATTCTGAAAAAGCAATTCCCACATCTGTTCAATGGAATGAGGGAAGGATGGGTGGTGAGACAGGTAGAGGGTACCATATCCTTGGAGTGTTGTACCTTGAAGAGGCTGTAGCATCATGCAGCTGTCCTGGGTATGGGGTCCCTCATCTAGGACTCTGCAGCGGAACATGCAAAAGAGGTTGCTGCCTTAGAGTCCTGGGGAGTCGTTAACTTCAACTGAATAATCAGTAGAGGTAATGGTAGTAAAATCTGACATACTGGCATTGGTAAAAAATATGTTTAGGGAATGGTGATTGAAACAAGGGAGGAAAAGGAAGCCAGGCAGCCTGGGGACGTGTAGGTAAGGATAGTCTAAGCCCTAGACTTCCTTAGTTCCTAGTGTTAGTCCCTCAATCATGTCCGACTCTTGAGACCCCAGGGGATCTTCCCAACCCAGGGATCGAACCTGGGTCTCCCACATTGCAGGCAAATTCTTTACCATCTGAGACATCAGGGAAGCCCTTAGACCCTACGGGCCCTGAAATATTGATACCAAAGGCACACCAACTAAACAGAATCACAAAGGCAAAGAAATACCAAGTCCTTCTTATTTTTTGTGCAAGATAATTAGTAGTCACACTGTTGACCCTGACTCCTCAAGAAAAGGTTAAATTAGATTTAAATTGTTTTATCAATTTTCTGGAGGCATAATCTACATCCCGTAATATCCACCCATTGTAAGTGTTCAATTCAATGATATTTTAGCAAACTTTTTAGGTTGTATAACCATCATCACAACAAACCAAGATTGTTGTTTTCTTAAAAACACTGTTGAAGTGTAATTCACATACTGTACAAATCAACTATTTAAAGTATACAATTCAGTGGCTGTTAGTACATTGAGAGTTGTACATTCATCACCACACTCAAATGTTTAGAACATTTTCATTATCCCAAAATAAATTCCACACCTCTTAGCCATCACTTCCCAACCCCCTCGTTTCCTCCAGGCCTCGGAAACTACTGGTGTACTGTGTCGTCATAGACCTGCCTATTCCAGATACTTTGAGTAAGTGGGGTCCTACATGGTCCTTTGTTAGTGACTTAGCATAACGTGTTCAGGATTCACCCGTGTTGTGACATGTATGCTGCATTCCTCTTTGTGGTGGAGTAATAGTATTCTACGGAGAAGGCAATGGCACCCCACTCCAGTACTCTTGTCTGGAGGATCCCACGGACGGAGGGGCCTGGTGGGCTGCAGTCCATGGGGTCGCTAGGAGTCAGACACGACTGAGCAACTTCACTTTCATCTTTCATTTTCATGCACTGGAGAAGGAAATGGCAACCCACTCCAGTGTTCTTGCCTGGAGAATCCCAGGGACGGGGGAGCCTGGTGGGCTGCCGTCTATGGGGTCACACGGAGTCAGACATGACTGAAGTGACTTAGCAGCAGCAGCAGCAGCATAGTATTCCATTGTATGAATATACCACATTTTCTTCCACTCATTGATGGACATTGGGGTTGTTTCCAGTTTTTGGCTATCATGAATAGTGCTGCAGTGACCATTCATGTGCAAGCTTTTGTGTAGACATCTTTTCATTTCTCTTGGGTGTATATACCTAAGAGTAGAACTGCTGGGTTGTATGGCACATTTATGTGTAACTTTTTAAAAAACTGTCAACTGTGTTTCAGAGTAGCTGCACCATTTTGTATTTCCATCAACAGTATTAGGATTCCAATGTCTACATCCTCACCACATCTGTTTTTGTCTATTTTTTTAAATTATAGCCATCCTCATGGATGTAAAGTGATCATTTATTGTGACTTTAATTTACATTTCCCTGATGACTAACAGTGTTGAGCATCTTTTCTCGTGTTTATTACTTGTTTATACATCTTCTTTGTCGAAGTAGTAACTTTGGTGATATAGGCAGTGTATATGGCCTGCATATTATTCTTTTATTTTGCCCTAACAATTTACCACAAACTTAGAGTCCTAAAATACAAATATTTTGTTTTAGAGTTCTATAGGCCAAAAGTCCAGTATAGTCTTACCAGGATAAAACCAAAGTGTCAAAGGGGTACACTCCTTTCTATAAACTCCAGGAGAAAATGCTTTTCCTGTTCATTTGGATTGTTGGCAGAATTTAGGTCCTTGTGACTGAGACTGAGATCCCTGATTTCTTGCTGGCTGTAAACTGAGTGTCATTCGCAAGCTCTAAAGGCTGTTGCATTTCTTAGTTTTTGGCCCTCTTCCTCCATCTCAAAGCTAACAGTTGGAGACTGAGTCTTTCTCATATTGCCTCTCTCCCACAAGCTCTTCACTATCCCTCTTTTAATTTTAGGAGCTCAAATGATTAGACTGGCTGACCTAGTTAATCTAGGGTAATCGCACTATTTTAATGTCAGTTCATTAGCAATCTTAATTGCAACTGCAACTTTAATTCCCTTTTGTCATGTAATATAATATAGTCACAGATTCCAAGGATTAGAGTATGGACAGTACCACACCCTATCTGAAGGGCACAGCTCGTTTTTATCTTTCTATTGCCAAAGAAAATCACAAATCTAATGTTGGTAGACCTTCCAATTTTTCCATATAAGCCAAACCAAAACACACACACACATACACACACACTTTTTTTTATTTAACTTCTCCTTTTTTTTTTTTTAACTGAGTCCACAATAAACTGTGGAAAATTCTGAAAGAGATGGGAATACCAGACCACCTGACCTGCCTCTTGAGAAACCTATATGTAGGTCAGGAAGCAACAGTTAGAACTGGACATGGAACAACAGACTGATTCCAAATAGGAAAAGGAGTATGTCAAGGCTGTATATTGTCACCCTGCTTATTTAACTTATAATATGCAGAGTACATCATGAGAAACACTGGGCTAGAAGAAGCACAAGCTGGAATCAAGATTGCCGGGAGAAATATCA
>NW_011494948.1:13168761-13169060 GCF_000754665.1 Bison bison bison
ACCACCCTTATGGCAGAAAGTGAAGAGGAACTAAAAAGCCTCTTGATGAAGGTGAAAGTGGAGAGTGAAAAAGTTGGCTTAAAGCTCAACATTCAAAAAACTATGATCATGGCTTCTGGTCCCATCACTTCATGGGAAATAGATGGGGAAACAGTGGAAACAGTGTCAGACTTTATTTTGGGGGGCTCCAAAATCACTGCAGATGGTAATTACAGCCATGAAGTTAAAACATGCTTGCTCCTTGGAAGGAAAGTTATGACCAACCTAGATAGCATATTCAAAAGCAGAGATATTACTTT
>NW_011494948.1:13169160-13177585 GCF_000754665.1 Bison bison bison
CCGAAGAATTGATGCTTTTGAACTGTGGTGTTGGAGAAGACTCTTGGGAGTCCCTTGGACTGCAAGAAGATCCAACCAGTCCATCCTAAAGGAGACCAGTCCTGGGTGCTCATTGGAAGGACTGATGCTAAAGCTGAAACTCCAGTACTTTGGCCACCTCATGCGAAGAGTTGACTCATTGGAAAAGACCCTGATGCTGGGAGGGATTGGGGGCAGGAGGAGAAGGGGACGACAGAGGATGAGATGGCTGGATGGGATCACCGACTTGATGCACATGAGTTTGGGTGAACTCCAGGAGTTGGTGATGGACAGGGAAGCCTGGTTTGCTGCAATTCATGGGGTCAGGTTGCAAAGAGTCAGACATGACTGAGCAACTGAACTGAACTGAACAAGTTCAAATTTTTAAAAAATTCTTTCCAGACCAAACATGTGAGTGGACTGAACCATAGCCTGGAGGCTACAGTGCCCTCTGGTTCAATCATCCATTTTCTATATTCTCTGCTCAAATATTACACCTCATTTTCCAGCATAGTCAGAGTGTCACTGAAGTATAATAATTTATTTTATTAGATTACAGTAAGTTAAACCATGTAATGATTTGGATGGGAGAGAAACATTTATTTTTTTTCACTACTACTAAAAGGGAAACATTGTAACAATAGAATAGGTAAGATTTTAGGGTATTTGTCTCATTACAAAACTCAGAGCAGATTTAGAACTATAAACCTGTATCCTTATTGTAAACAGAGGGGTTTTAAATAGATGCACTCTTGGGTCTTTTTTAGACCTTAAAGTCCTATGAATCTCTCATATACAAATAAAGTACAGTAGTCTCCACCCACCACTACCAGCTATAAACTCCCCTTACTTAAAATTCTAACATTTGCCAATTTATTTCCTTTATCTTTTGGAGACTGGAAAACTAGATGGCAAAGGAGGACAGCTTTTGCAATGAAATCTAGGGGAAATTACAGATGAAGGGAAAAAGAATCAGAGGATTGGTGAAGAGAAAGGATGTGGAGTTGACTGAAATGACAAACACTGATTCAGGAGGCAGGAAATGGAAGTGAAGGAGACCTTGCAGGAGAGACAGCAGGACAGGAAGGAGTTAAAAATTCCTGAGCTATAAAATGTGAAAGGCACTTGGAAGGAGACCCAGACTAAAGAAAATATCATGCATTTTAATATGACTGTTATCCGTCACAAAGCAACTCTTGTTGAAACTGCCAGGTAGCCAGATCCTGAAAAGTTTCTGGGCAGCAGGAGATGGTAACTGGACATTAACAATCAGGATACATCATTACTGATTTCAGATGTACAAGATGGTGTTGGTATTTTGAGAAAAGCTTTCATAGGTTCATGTTGATTGTGGTCCCTTAAATTTTGACTCATGAGTTCTTCAGCTGAGAATTCTCATTTCAGGGAGTTTTCACAGATTTCACTCTGGTGGCCCTTCTGAGAAATCTATGCTAATTGCAGTGTAAGCAGAGGCTAACATTCCTTAAAGCATTCTCACTAATTACAAGGCATTATACATTGACTAAATCTGGAAAAATGCAGTTTTCTTAGTGTTAGATAGTGAAAGCATGTGAAATTTATAACACCTTACTGCTGTGAATGCAAAGATTTAAATTATTTGGCATCACAGCCTTATTCACTTTTCTCTTGAATTAAGATTTGGATCCTTTGTGGATCTGACTACAATTTTCTTGAACAGAGTCCTGAGGGCACCAGCAAATTACCCTGGCATGCATTGTTTCACAATTTCTCTGGAAGTAGATACTTTCTGAGGTCTCCAATATGTGACTTGACACTCTGTCTGTTCAGAGACTAATACTAGTTTCAAGAGAAGCCAAGTGAAAGCCACTCAGTCATGTCCGATTCTTTGCAACCCCATGGGCTGTATATTCTCCAGGCTAGAGTACCGGAGTGGGTAGCATTTCCCTTCTCCAGGGGATCTTCTCAACCCAGAGATCAAACCCAGTTCTCCTGCATTGCAGGATTCTTTACCAGCTGAGCCACAAGGGAAGCCCTAGGAGAAAATAATTTCTTCTTCTGGTTAGCCTGAAACCCTCACAGTTCTTCAAAATAGAGACACCCGAGTTCCTTCTCACTAAGAGATCTGTTCCCTCTCCTCTTTCTTGTTTTTTCCTTTCTTTCTTTCTTTACACTTGTCCTTTGTGTTTTCTTGGTTTATCAAAAGTTCCAGACGCTGCTCCTCAGTGTTTTCTCCCTGTATCATACCAGGGATCATGCTGATGATAGCTAGCATGTATTCAGACCTCATGTTGCACAAACAGCTTTGCAAGCATTACTGCTTTCAGCAACCATAGAAGTAGAAAACGAAGGTCCACAGAGACTAAATAACTCTCCCGAGGCCACTCAGCTATTGAGAGATGGAGTGTGAACACCTGCCAAGTAGGCACCACTTCTCACACCCATGCCCCCTGGAGGCATCAGGATTTATCACATTCTTTTGCTGCTGCTCAGTCTTCCTGAGTGTGTCTTCCCGGGTCACTCAGTGGTAAAGAACCAGCCTGCCAATGCAGGAACCACAGGAGACAGGGGTTCGATCCCTGGCCTGGGAATATCCCCTGGAGGAGGAAATAACATCTCACACGACTGAAGCGACTTAGCAGCAGCAGCAGCCAGCATTCTTGCCTGGAGAATCCCATGGACAAAGGAGCCTGGCGGGCTACAGTCCATGGGGTTCCAAAGAGAACCCCATGCATGAGTGATAAAACATGTGTGCCCTCCTGGATGTAACCCAGAATCTCTATCTGAGCAGTGCTCCAGGAGGATTCTGCCATACGCTAAGCACCATCATCTCAAACCTATTTGCCATTTTTACATCCTTCCCAGAGCTCTTGTGTTGTCTCCAAACCTACCTCCTGCAGTCCTGTTTTTTTTTATTGCCCAGGTTCCCAACCACCTTTAACAAGTCTTCTCATTCTCCTTGCAAATGAATACACAGGCACACTTCCTGGGATAGATTGCCTCTTACTCAATAGTGAGAATCTGAAGGGTTCAAAGTACAATTCATTCTTTCCTCTTCATTTTTCAATTTTTATTTTTTTATTGAAGTATAATTGCCTTACAATGTTTTGGGTGTACCACAGATTGATTCAGATATATATATATGTATGTGTGTGTGTGTTCTTTTTCAGACTTTTCCACTATAAGTTATTACAAGATATTGAATGTAGTTCCCCGCACTAAACAGTAGATCCTTGTTATTTTTAGTGGCTAAGGATCGTAGAGAACCATTTTCAAATGCCATTTGTGACTCACCACATTAGAAGAGGGGAAAGAAGATCAAACACAGAATAATTAGCATGTGTGCTTATTGGGCACTTTTTTCTATTTGCCTGCTTAACAAACCAAACCATAAGTATATGATGGCTAAAACAGATTTTTTTTCTCACTCACCTAACATCTAAAACAAATTATTTCACAAGAGGCTTTTTGTGGTTTGGGTCAAGAAGTGGCACAGTTGACTTCTGCTCACATTTCATCTGCTAGAAACCAGCACCTTGTCCACATCTCACTGCAGAGAGGCTGACAAATGACCTAACTGTGTGCCCAGGAAGGAAAAGAAAAGGATTTGGTTGATAATAGATCTGTCTCTGCCATCGTGCTATTGAAAACAAAGTTGCTGTTAGCAGAGACCTGGACTTCGGACCTGAGAAAAAGTTGCTTTCAATGTTCTCTGTACTTGGCTGCACTCAAACAAGAAACCTTCATCTCCTCTGGCTCCTCTCTCCATCACCTTTACACTGGGCCAAAGATATTTTTCAAGCACATATATTCAGATTTTTTCCCACTGGATTTTGATTTTACCCAGAGTCACACATGAGGGAAAGAAGCGTGAGCCAGAGCCCAGACTATGCACAGGAATGTATTAACAGTTCCAAGCATTTGCTCCCGGGGCTGCTCATCCATCCCTGCCTGTCTCTCCAGCTGCCGGTCCTCCCAGGTCAGGACAGTGCCTGTTTGGTCAAACGCCTCTACTGTGAAGGCGGCCCAAGGTGGCACTCCCCCACATCACTGGATATTGATAGGCGAGTGTTAGCTAACGCAGGTTCACCCTTGTGCCAGGGCTGCCCTTGCTTACCACTGAGGCTCTGGACCCCCTGTTCCATCTCATTTCTACAGGAGCCATGATCCAAAAGCTAAGCGGTTTCATGAGGTCTACAGGCAATGATTCTTTTAATGCTTCTATTTCTGACTCTTGAAGAGGCTTGCTTCCTTATATCGGTTGTGATAAATTGAAATGCTTGCCTTTGTTTCTGTTTCCTTGTTCTTCTTATATTTATATATATGACCAGTTTGCAGATTCAGTGAAAGAGTGATCTGTAAACCCTGACAGTTTCCAAAAATCAATACACATGTAATCTGCTAGCTGATGCTGACCCGCAGAGATGACCGGACTACAGATGAATGTGGTTCTGACAGTGAGGCTCCACCCACACTGCAGAGGTTCCATGACTACAGCTCAGTCTCTTTTTTTTTTTTAGTTTAGGTTAATGTTTTGTTTATTGGAAGGAAAGCATTGGTCCTTGTCCTGTCCATGCCTCCTGTCACTTCTCTGGATCTGGCCAGAGACATTGGTGGCTGCCCCCTCCCTCAGGTGGCCCCATCAGCTCCGACAGTCGGGGCGTGTGCCCCATGCTATGGGAACAGAGAGTTCTAGCCCAGGGTCTGCTCAGGTATATCTATACCAGCTCCCTGAATCAGTCTCTTTTTTGTTTTGTTTTGTTTTGCTCGTTGTAAAAGTCTTTTTGGTCAGACCTTTTTTAACATTGTCTTAGTACAAATATATAATTTATCATTTCACTCCCTCTCTGCATCTCTCTTCTTTTTCTTCTAATTAACTTCCATAATTAAAGTAATACTCGCTGGTGGGATTGTAATCAAGCACAAACAGGCGTGGCCTTTCTCAGCAGTACTCACCTCACTAGGTGTCTATCTAGGTGATCGAAAGTGGATTTGATTTATTTTTCCTTTTTTTTTTTTATATTTTTATTGAAATATAGTTGATTTACAATGTTGTATTAGTTTCAGGTATACAGCAAAGTGAATCAGTGTTACATGTATGTGTGGGTGTGTGCCTGTTACCTACTCATTTCCCTCCCTATTTCCCCTTTGGTATCCTTAACTTGATTACAAGACCTGTGAGTCTATTTCTGTTTTGTAAATACATCCATTTTTTTTAGATTCCACATAGAAGTTATATGATGTTCATCTTTCTCTGACTTACGCCACTTAGTATAATGATCTCTAGGCCCACCCATGTTGCTGCAAATGCCATTTTTCCTTTTTCACTGCCAAGTAATATTCCATTGTAATATGTACCACATCCTCTTTGTCTGTGCCTGTGTTGAGAGACACTTAGGTTGTTTCATGCCTTGGCTATTGTAAATAGTGCTGCAGTGAACATTGGGGTGCATGTTTTCAACCTGAAATTTTCTAATATTGAGCTAGTGGGCTTTCAAAAAAACCTCAGCTCTCACCAGGATTCAAGAAAAAGTAACACAGTGTAATTCATTAATGAACAAACCTGGCTACATGTCAGAATTGCCTCAGAATTTGTTCAAAATAGAAACTAGAGCTTCCATCCCACTACCTGAGTGTCAGGTTTAGGAGATCTAACTGTATGACTCAATAATATGTACAAGCTTTTCTAATAGATGTAGGAGGGTCAATTGATTAAGAAGAATCATGTTCAATATAAACTTCTATTAATTGTAGACACTTTGGTAACTCTGTGCTTTTTCTAATAGATGTAAGAGGGTCAATGATTAAGAAGAATCATGTTCAATATAAACTTGTATTAATTGTAGATGCTTTGGTAACTCTGTGCTTTTTCTAATAGGTGTAAGAGGGTCAATGATTAAGAAGAATCATGTGCAATATAAACTTCTGTTAACTGTAAATGCTTCAGTAACTCTGTGCTTTGTCTTAATAATGAAGGTAATAACACCTAAGTAGCCTGTGCTAACAAAAGTGCCTCTCGTGACAGGATGCACAGTTGTTACTTTCAGCAAAAGCTCAGTGTAATTAATTAAGGGCTGGATTTAATTCAGTGACATTTGAATTTTATAGCTATACACTTGCAGCTATAAAACTACTTTTATTATTAAAATTCCTGTAGGAAAAATAACTTGGTAATTGTGAGTCTGAAACTCTCTGGTCCCTAACCTGATTTTCCCCATTGGCAAAGTTGTTTTTATTACATAGTGAGGCAGCTATTTTATATATAGCAGGACAGATTATGTTTTAACAAGTGTCCTGGGGGTTCTGAGGCAGCCAGTCCACAGACAAGGATTTAGGATCTCTGGTTACAAGGACCGAACTTGAGGTCAGAGTTCTGGGATCTAGTTCAGCCCTACTCTTTGCTTGCTTTCTGCCCTTGGGCAAACCCTGGGGCTTTTCGGAGCCTAAGTTCCTTGCATGCATGAGTGCTAAGTTGCTTCAGTCGTGTCCAGTTCTTTGAGACCTTATGGACTGTAGCTTGCCAGGCTCCTCTAGCCATGGAATTCTCCAGGCAAGAGAACTAGAGTTGGTTGCCATGCCTTCCTCCAGGGGATCTTCCCAACCCAGGGATCGAACTCGTGTTTCATGTCTCCTGCATTGGCAAGCGGGTTCTTTACCACTAGCACCACCTGGGAAGCCCTTATCTATATAAAAGATGGAAATCCTTTCCCTGCCTCTCAGGGTTATTATGACAACAAAAACAAATTCAGATAATGTGCACAGTATACTATATGTACACATATATTCATTTACTAGATATTTATAAAGGACCTACTATGTGCCAGGACTAAGTGGTAGGAATAAAGAAGAGAACAAGAGGGATGTGATCCCTGATTTTAGGGACGTTACCTGATGAGGAGTGGGAGGCAGAGAACACACAAGTAAGATAATTTTGGGTAGTTCTAGTGCTTAGGAAGAAAGTAAAATTGGCAGCGAGCTATGTAGTGATAGGCAGGAGAGTGGTGGCTGCATGCTTTAGATGGCGTGGTTGGAGCCCCCAGTAGGAGATGACATTTGTGTGGAAACATGAATGACCAGAAGATAACTGTGCAGAAGTCTTCAGGTGGAGGATGTCCGGGAAAGGGAACAGCTGGGACAAATGTGCTGATGTTCCGGAGGAAGGGACGGAAGGCCAGTGTTGCCAGAGCCACAGCAATCCATGGGGAGTGTGACCTCAGTGAGATAAGGAGCCAGGATGTAGGCAGCTGGCCTGAACACCTAGAGGATGGTTGGTCATGAAGCTTGAAGTTTTGTTCTAACTACACTGAAAAAGTACTAGATAATCTAAGCAGAGGCATTGTATGATCTGATTCATGTTTTAGAAAGATCACACTCAGTTCAATTCAATCACTTAGTTGTGTCCGACTCTTTGCGACCCCATGAACCACAGCACGCCAAGCCTGTCTGTCCATCACCAACTCCCGGGGTTTACCCAAACCCATGTCCATTGAGTCGGTGATGCCATCCAACTATCTCGTCTTCTGTCATCCCCTTCTCCTCCTGCCCTCAATCTTTCCAGCATCAGGGTCTTTTCAAATGAGTCAGGTTTTCACATCAGGTGGCCAAAGGATTGGAGTTCCAGCTTCAACATCAGTCCTTCCAATGAGCCCAGGACTGATCTCCTTTAGGATGGACTGGTTGGATCTCCTTGCAGTCCAAGGGACTCTCAAGCGTCTTCTCCAACACCACAATTCAAAAGCATCAATTCTTCTGCACTCAGCTTTCTTTATAGTCCAACTCTCACATCCATACATGACTACTGGAAAAACCATACCCTTGACTAAATGGACCTTTGTTGGCAAAGTAATGTCTCTGCTTTTGAATATGCTGTCTATGTTGGTCATAACTTCCTTCCAAGGAAGAAGTAAACGTCTTAATTTCATGGCTTCAGTCACAATCTTCATTGATACCGGAGCCCAGAAAAATAAAGTCAGCCACTGTTTCCACTGTTTCCCCATCTATTTGCCATGAAGTGATGAGACCAGATGTCATGATCTTAGTTTTCTGAATGTTGATCTTTAAGCCAACTTTTTCACTCTCTTCTTTCACTTTCATCAAGAGGCTATTTAGTTCTCCTTTACTTTCTGCCATAAGGGTGGTGTCATCTGCATATCTCAGGTTATTGATATTTCTCCCAACAATCTTGATACCAGCTTGTGCTTCCTCCAGCTCAGAATTTCTCATGATATACTCTCAGATCAGATCAGATCAGTCGCTCAGTCATGTCCAACTCTCTGCGACCCCATGAATTGCAGCACGCCAGGCCTCCCTGTCCATTACCAACTCCCGGAGTTCACTGAGACTCAATTCCATTGAGTCAGTGATGCCATCCAGCCATCTCATCCTCTGTCATCCCCTTCTCCTCCTGCCCCCAATCCCTCCCAGCATT
>NW_011494948.1:13177685-13178103 GCF_000754665.1 Bison bison bison
TCTTTCTCTGACTTACGCCACTTAGTACTAATGATCTCCTAAGGGTCCACCCTAGTTTGGCTGCTAAGCCATTTTCCTTTTTCACTGCCAAGTAATATTCCATTGTAATTATGTACCACATCCTCTTTGTCTGTGCCTGTGTTGAGAGACACTTAGGTGTTTCATGCCTTGGCTATTGTAAATAGTGCTGCAGTGAACATTGGGGTGCATGTTTTCAACCTGAAATTTTCTAATATTGAGCTAGTGGGCTTTCAAAAAAACCTCAGCTCTCACCAGGATTCAAGAAAAAGTAACACAGTGTAATTCATTAATGAACAAACCTGGCTACATGTCAGAATTGCCTCAGAATTTGTTCAAAATAGAAACTAGAGCTTCCATCCCACCACCTGAGTGTCAGGTTTAGGAGATCTAACTGTAT
>NW_011494948.1:13178315-13181856 GCF_000754665.1 Bison bison bison
AGAATTTTCCACAGTTTATTGTGATCCACACAGTCAAAGGCTTTGGCATAGTCAGTAAAGCAGAAATAGATATTTTTCTGGAACTCTCTTGCTTTTTCGATGATCCAGCGGATGTTGGCAATTTGATCTCTGGTTCCTCTGCCTTATTCTAAATCCAGCTTGAACATCCGGAGAATTTTGAGCATTACTTTACTAGCGTGTGAGATGAGTGCAATTGTGTGGTAGTTTGAGCATTCTTTGGCATTGCCTTTCTTTGGAATTAGAAAAAAAACTGACCTTTTCCAGTCCTGTGGCCACTGCTGAGTTTTCCAAATTTGCTGGCATATTGAGTGCAGCACTTTCACACCATCATCTTTTAGGATTTGAAATAGTTCAACCGGAATTCTATCACCTCCACTAGCTTTGTTCATAGTGATGCTTTCTAAGGCCCACTTGACTTCATATTCCAGGATGTCTGGCTCTAGGTGAGTGATCACACCATCATGATTGGGTCATAAAGTTCATTTTTATATAGTTCTTCTGTATATTCTTGGCACCTCTTAATATCTTCTGCTTCTGTTAGGTCCATACCATTTCTGTCCTTTATTGAGCCCATCTTTGCATGAAATGTTCCCTTGGTATCTCTAATTTTCTTGAAGAGATCTCTAGTCTTTCCCATTTTGTTGTTTTCCTCTGTTTCTTTGCACTGTTTGCTGCGGAAGGCTTTCTTATCTCTCCTTGCTGTTCTTTGAAACTCTGTATTCAAATGGGTATGTCTTTCCTTTTCTCCTTTGCTTTTCACTTCTCTTCTTTTCACAGCTACTTTTAAGTCCTCCTCAGACAGCCATTTTGCTTTTTTGCATTTCTTTTTCTTAGGGATGGTCTTGATCCCTGTCTCCTGTGCAGTGTCATGAACCTCTGTCCATAGTTCATCAGGCACTCTATCACGTCTAGTCCCTTAAATCTAACTCTCACTTCCACTGTATAATCATAAGGGATTTGATTTAGGTCATACCTGAATGGTCTAGTGGTTTTCCCTACTTTCTTCAATTTAAGACTGAATTTGGCAATAAGGAGTTCATGATCTGAGCCACAGTCAGCTCCCGGTCTTGTTTTTGCTGACTGTATAGAGCTTCTCCATCTTTGGCTGCAAATACTATAATCAGTCTGATTTCGGTGTTGGCCATCTGGTGATGTCCATGTGTACAGTCTTCTCTTGTGTTGTTGGAAGAGGGTGTTTGCTATGACCAGTGCATTCTTTTCACAAAACTCTATCAGCCTTTGCCCTGCTTCATTCTGTATTTCAAGGCCAAATTTGCCTGTTACTCCAGGTGTTTCTTGACTTCCTACTTTTGCATTCCAGTCCCCTATAATGAAAAGGACATCTTTTCTGGGTGTTAGTTTTAAAAGGTCTTGTAGGTCTTTATAGAACCATTCAACTTCAGCTTCTTCAGCGTTCCTGGTCGGGGCATAGACTTGGATTACCATGATATTGAATGGTTTGCCTTGGAAACAGATCATTCTGTCGCTTTTGAGATTGTGTCCAAGTACTGCATTTCAGACTGTTTTGTTGACTATGGTGGCTACTCCATTTCTTCTAAGGGATTCTTGCCCACAGTAGTAGTTATAATGGTCATCTGCATTAAATTCACCCATTCCAGTTCATTTTAGTTCACTAATTCCTAAAATGTCAACATTCACTCTTGCCATCTCCTGTTTGACCATTTCCAATTTGCCTTGATTTGCCTTGATTCACGGACCTAACATTCCAGGTTCCTATGCAATATTGTTCTTTACAGCATCGGACCTTGCTTCTATCACCAGTCACATCCACAACTGGGTGGTATTTCTGCTTCGGATCCGTCTCTTCATTGTTTCTGGAGTTATTTCTCCACTGATCTCTAGTAGCATATCGGGCACCTGCCGACCTGGGGAGTTCATCTTTCGGTGTCCTATCTTTTTGCCTTTCATACTGTTCATGGGATTCTCAGGTAAGAATACTGAAGTGGTTTGCCATTGCCTTCTCCAGTGAACCACATTTTGTCCAAACTCTCCACCATGACCCATCCGTCTTGGGTGGCCCTACACGGCATGGCTGTTTCATTGATTTAGACAAGATTGTGGTCCATGTGATTAGAATGGTTAGTTTTCTGTGATTCTGTGTTAGTTTTCTGAAGATCACCCTGGCTGTCACCAGAAGAGACTATTAGTGAAGGGGCACTCAGAGCAAGGAAACCAGTCTGGCTGACTGACCAGACTGACTGGTAGAGTGGTCCAGCTAGGGAACATGGCAACATCAGATTATAGCAACGAAGGGGCTGGTGAGATTCAAGGTATTTTTGATGTTAGAGCCAGGAGCCTTTTAGTGTCAGGAAGTAAAGTCAATAGGCCCATATTAATTCAGTGTCATTCCCACTGCATTCTCTCATTATCAGCGTGCATTAATTAGTCTCAACATTAAGTATGAAATCACTCATCTTCACATCAGGTCATATATAATCTCAAACATATTGAATACCGGTTAAATAAGGGGGAAAGTGCATACATAATCTCAAACACATTGAATATAGGTGAAATAAGGGAAAAGGTGCCTAAACAATCAGAACAGGGAGAGCCTGTGCGTATATTCAGAGGTGAACTTCTCAGAACATTCTCCAGTTTCTGTCTTTCGACATAATTCCTAAAAGCTAATAGTCTATGCCTAGAAGGCAATTAAAAGGAAGAGGAGAAGAAAGAGGAATGGCTTCTGATACGAGGCCATGCGGCAGCGTACACAGGAAGGAAAGGTAAATAGCTGATGAAGAAAGTACAACATATGAAAATCAGGTGTGAGACTCTGAAGGGCATTGGAGAATGATGGTTGTCTTCACAGTTAATGGAGGCGCAGAGGAATGAATGCCATTGTAGATCATCTCGCCTACAAAATGGATGAAAGAAAATTAAATCCATTTGACTTACAAAAAGTTAAACTTTGAGTATATGAAAATGATCTCACGTAGACCCTTATTTCCCCAAGGTGCTCAATAAATGTATCTTTTCATTGTATTTAATGGTCATATACATGAAGTGCTATATTTTTAGCCCCACCTGATAAAGGCCTATTAAAGTATAATGTATGCAGAACTGCTATGTCTGGGAAGATGGCATAGATAGATTTTCCCCTATTCTTCCTGGTAAATGCAAGTAAAATCCAGACATTCTATATAAAATGTAAGAAGACTGAGAGTGGAGAGGAGAAAGCAGCCTGGCTAGGGTCTCTGGGTGCTGAGGAAGGACACAAGTGTGACTTCACTGGGCTTGGGGTGGGGCTTGTTTGTTTGTATCAGAAATCTCCAACTTGGAGCTGAAGAAGGTGGCTGTCAGGAAATAGAAACAGAATCAAAAGTCCCCACTAAAGCTTCCTCCCTCTACCCAAAAGACCAGGAAAGGGACAGCCTAGCAGGGCAGTGAACTCTTAGAAAATGCTGCTCTGTTTCAAAGCCTGAATTGAAAGATTGGACTCCTCATCAGACTGGAATGCGGTTCCCCAAGACCCCTGGACAGAGAAGATGGATTTAATCCC
>NW_011494948.1:13181956-13185054 GCF_000754665.1 Bison bison bison
TTAATCCCCACAGGGGTGCAATGTGGAGATCACATGGGGACCTGGGGCTTCTCTCCTCACCCTGCAGTGCCCCTCTTCCCTCTGGGGTGGTGGTAGAGGAAGCCTCCTGGAGAGTTAGGACTTCCCACAGCAGAGTCGGTGGGGAGCCAGAAGCTCTGCCCAGGCCCAGCAGTTAAGAGGAGCCCCACATAGGTCACAGAGGAGGTCAAGAGGAGAACGTGGACTTCTGCCCCCACTGGAGAGTAACCAGGTGGCACCTCCCTCTCCCCGACCTGAGTGGTTTCAGAGAACAGCAGCTGAAACAGATTTTAATAAGGTCCAAAGTTGTAGAGCATGATATGAAAATGTCCAGATTCCAAATGAAAAATCACTCATCATACTGAAATCCCACTTTTATCAACACTTTTTATTCAACATAGTGATAGAAGTTCTATCTAATGAAATAATCTGAGAAAAGGAAATAAAAGGCATATACATCAAAGGGAAGGAATAAACCTGTTTGCAGAGAAATGATTGCCTTCTAAGAAAATACCAGGGATTGTAAAAAGAAAAAGTTATAGAACTAACATATGAGTTTAGTAAGGTTACACGCTGTATAAAACTCAACTGTTTCTATATACCAGCAATGAACATGTGAATACTGAAATTAAAAATACAATATCATTTACCATCCCTTGAAAAAAGAATAATTGGGTATAAATCTAATAAATACAAGACTTGTATACTAGAAACTACAAAACTCTGATGAAAGAAAGGAGATATAAATAAATCGACACACAATGTTCATGGGTTGGAAGACTCAACACAGTAAAGATGTCAGTTATCTCTAAAATGATATATGTTTGTATATTTCCTATCAAAATCACAGCAAAATTTTATAGTTGTAGATAATATTATTCTAAGATGTATGTGGAAAGGCAAAGAAACTAGAATAGCAAAGAAGAATAAAGTGGGAAGAATCAGACTCAAGAATCAATTTCAAGATAATTATATAATTACAGTAATTAAGACTGTGTGGTATTGGTATCTTGAAATTGATTGGAACAGAAGGAGAATGAAGAACAGAACTAGAACCACAAAAATATACCCAGATGATTTTGACAAACATGCAAAAGCGGTTCAGTGGAAGAAAGATAACCTGTTCAATTAATGGTCGTGGAACAATTGTGTATCCATAGGCAAAAAAACAAACTTCAGCCTAAATCTCACACCTTATACAAAAATTAACAGAATATATCACAGACCTTGCATGTATGTGTATGGCTGAGTCCCTTTGCTGTCCACCTGAAACTATCACAACATTGCTAATTGACTATACTCCAACATAAAATTAAAAGTTCAAAAATAAAACTAAAGGTAAAAATCAAATGCTAACAAGAATGCAGAAAACCACATCACTTATATATTACTGGTGGAAATGTGAAATGATACAGCCACGTGGGGAAACAGTTCAGCAGTTCCTTAAAAATCTAAACATGTAACCACCATGTGACCTAGCATTTACTCTCCTGGGCATTTTTCCCAGAGGAAATGAAGACAAATGTTCACACAAAAACTTGGAGAGGAATGTTTTTATATGCTTATTGGAATAGCCAGAAAGGTGGACACAACCAACGTGTCCTTCAGTAAGTAAATGGCTGAACATACTTGGTACATCCATACCATGGAATACTACTCAGCAGTATAAGGGAACAAACTGCTGATACATGCCACCATGCTATGTCAGACCTGGAAGAATCTCCAGAGAGTCACTCTGAGTGAAAAAAAGCCAATCAAAAAAAGTTACATACGGTATGATTCCATTTATATAACATTCTTGAAATGACAAAAGTATAAGAAATAGAGAACAGGGTAATGGTTGCCAAAGGATTAAGGCAGGGCCAGGATCAATGTGAGGGATCCTTGTAGTGCTGGAAATGTAGTGTCAATGTCCTAGTCATGATATCGTAAGATACCAGTAAGATACTGCCATTGGCAGAAACTGGGTAAAGAGTACACTGTATTGCTCTATGTTATTTCTTATAACTGAATGTGAATCTGCAACTATCTCAAAATAAAAATTTAATTCCATTAAAATGGGATCTATTAAACCTTGTTAGTTTAATGATAAGATGTACAAATCATACCAACTGTTGCCTTGCTCTGGCCTCAGATGCTTCAATCCTTATTCTTTTCTGACAGTTCTGTGGTAGCTAGATAAGCAGATGGGTAGATGGTTTTTATAGTTACAGTTAGAAAAGGAAAACAAAGGTCAGTGAAAAAATATGGGTCTATCCCTTGTTCATTGTCAATCATGTTTCAAGGGAGTGCCCAAAGCCCTCCATCTAATAAAATGTCACATTCCGTCTCACCCTCAGGAAAGCCACTAGTGAAAACATCCCGAGAGATGGTGATCAACACGGAGGAGCCTGCAATCACAGTTGATGTAGGAAGCACCGTCAAAACGGTGCAAGGCGTGAATGTGACTATTAACTGCCAAGCTGCAGGTAAGAAATGCATCCATTTGTTAATTCGTTTGCTCAGATATTAATGGAGCCCTGTGCTAGGTTGGGGGCTGAAAGGATAGTACAAATTCTGCTCTCAGGGAATTGGGGCTACTAGGGAAAGTCGAGCACACTCAGTCACTCTGAAAGTGGAAAGTGCTACTGAAGTTGATCAGAGGAAAACTGGGATAGATGAGGGAGAAGAGGTTGTTTTTATCTCCATCCCACATACTGGTGGAACATGAGCATGCCAGGATGGGGACAAAGGTGTTCCAATGGACTAAAGAATATAAGAAAAACCATGTAAGTAAGGAAGCTACAGGACTTCAAGGGAAATGTGACTGCTTTGGTCTAGTGGAATCCTGGAGCTCAGAGATGGGGTGGGAAGGGGGGCTTAAACTTTAGTCACGTGGGTTGCAACTGTGCCATGGGAGACTCTGAACACTTGGATGAGGAATTCAGACAAAGCAGGTTGGAAGTGGCATTAGGGGTCATGCAGTATATAAAATAGGTTGAAGGAAAAAAAAATACTGAGACAGAGGGGACAGTTAAGAAGCCATAGTAGTTTAGGGACTTCCCCAATGGACCACTGATTGGGAATTCGCCTTGCAGTGC
>NW_011494948.1:13185154-13217876 GCF_000754665.1 Bison bison bison
CATGGGTTTGATCCTTGGTCAGAGAACTAAGACCCCACATTTTTGTGGAGTAACTGAGCCCACATGCCACATGCCATATATATATATATATATATATATGTATATTTGGCTGCATGTATGTATATATATATATATATATACACTATATATATAGTATATATATTATACAATATATAAATATATATATATATTTATATATATATAACAGAACCCACAGTAGTTTAGATGGAACAGTGGTAAAGAGTCTGCCTGCCCAACAGGAGACATGAGCTGCACCCCAGGGTGGGGAGGATCCCCTGGAGAAGGAAGTGGCAACCCACTCCAGTATTCTTGCCTTAGCCATGAACAGCAGTAGTTTGCAGCAGAGGTACTGGGGGCCTAAACTCAGGACAGTCGTGGTGGAAAGCTCAGGAGTAGATGGCAGGGGTGAGACCAACAGCAACCTGGAGCTTACATTCAAAGTGGGAGGGTGGTGGTGGTTTAGTGTCTGACTCTTGTAACCTCATGGGCTATAGCCCACCAGGCTCCTCTGTCCATGGGATTATCCAAAGCAAGAATACTGGAGTGGGTTACCATTTCCTGCTCCAAGGGATCTTCCAGACCCAGGGATCAGACCCAGGGATCAAACCCAGGTCTCCTACATTGCAGGCAGATTCTTCACTGCTGAGTCAGCAGGGAAGCTCCTTTCAGAAGTGTGTAGGAGTTGTTTATGAAAACAGCCAGTGCTCTTGGGCATGTGATATAAATGTTGCCCTTGGGTAGCTCTTGTAAACTCAGAGGCCTCTAGGGACCAGAAAGTCATAAAGTGGAGGAGTAGACCAGAAGAGGTGGCAGTATGCCCTTCATAAGGGCATTTACCTTCAATTCAAAAATAGAAAACACCCACAGCTCAGCTGCCAATCCTCCCTTCCTGTGAACTGCGAGCCTGTCTGCCCTAAGGGTTTTCACTGCCACGATACAAAGGGGAAATAGATGACTCCCGTGCCAGGGTGCAGTGACAGTCCCCTGATTATTGCTGTCCTCATCAGGTATACCTTCCCATGGCACCCCAACCGAGGTTCCCATGTTATACCCTGTCTGAAACGAGGACAGGCATTGGCACCCCCTGTTCTGGGTGTTTCTTCATCTTAGATCTCAGCCCCAGCTTTGGAAAGTTCACCTCCACCTGTGATTTATAAGGCCAGAGAGAATCCATTTTAGAAGAAGTAGAAGGAAGATCTTCATCTACAGCATGTTGTTTCCTAAGAACAGGCTTCTGGTTTTCTCTGAAATCTTCTGGTAGCTCTAGGAAACCCAAAATATAAATCTCTCTCTGTCATAATGCATTAGCTTCTTCTTGGTAAAGCTTCCCTTGGCCTGTGCATCCAACCGCCTCAGTGAAAGCCTATAGAACTAAATCCCTTCAGGCTCTATACTCTCAATCAGGGTGTCCCATGAATGAGTTGCCCCTCTGCACACAGACCGATGGTGAAGGCCAGATCCTTTATGCAGGACCATCACTCCCCATCTGATCTCTAGGAACATGTGCCTTGAAGACAGAACACCAACTGGAGATAAGATGGGTCTCCCAATATAATGGACCATATTGGGTCTCCTCTTGAGTGTTGGGACTGGTAGGACTAAAAGAGTGGGAAGCAAAGGGCAGCAAAATCAGGACTTGAGCATCTGAAGGAGGTTGAGAAAACCAGAATTCAGGTGGAAAAGTATTTATCGCAGGAAAACTAGAAAAGTCAAAACAGCTTTGGTCAGCTCTTCTGGGCCACCCAGCGCCATGTCTCCAACTTCACCCAGAGATTCACTCTTGGTAACCTGATAGTGAAATCCTAGGTTGTAAGGTCCAGTTTTTGCCTGGCCATGCACATTACATTACTAAAAACTTAGTTGTATTCATAGGGCCCTTTGTATGAATCATACTTAAATAAAATAAATGTGTCTCTGTCATTATGCCTTTTATTAAATAAGGTTTTTATTCAACATGGGCTTCCCTTGTAGCTCAGTTGGTAAAGAATCTGTCTACAATGTGGAAGACCTGGGTTCAACCCCTGGGTTGGGAAGATCTCCTGGAGAAGGGAAAGGCTTCCTGCTCCAGTATTCTGGCCTGAAGAATTCCATGGACATGTATAGTCCATGGGGTCACAAAGAGTTGGACATGACTAAGTGACTTTTGCTTTCACTTTCACTTTTATTCAACATAGATGGGAAAGAGCCTGCTTTTGATTAAACTGTTGGTCTGTGAATTTACTGGACAAAGAAATCATTCTTGAGCTGAGTCTCCAGTCGAAATACTGACAGCTAATAATACCAAATAGCAAAAGAAACTATTTTTACTTTGATGCTACAAGTGGCTTTTATGACTCTCTTGTGACATAATTTTAATGGCTATATAATAGTATATTTTAAGAATATTACATAATTTACATAGAATAACTCATGTCCTTACATGTTTGAGTTGTTTGCAGTTTTTCATTAAATACCTTTTGCACATGTATGCTTTCAACATGTAAAATGCAGACTCACAAATTATTCCCAATCCTTAAACATAAAAACCATTAAACAACAAGTATGATGAGGCTTTTTCTTGAAAAGTGATTCGGTCTCTTATACCACTCCCATACTTGTTCTCTATTGGAGAAGAATTCAGAAAACAGAATGCAAGATAAGAGGTCAGAGGAGGAGGACGAGTTTCGGTCACTGGGAATAGGATGTGCAAAGGGCCTGAGGTAGAAAGAGTATGTTGCATTTAAAGGAGTGAAATGTGGCTGGCTTGACTGTAAGATGGAGAGGCTAGAAGACAGTAGGGTGGCTTGTGGTTGAAGGGGGGGGGGGACAGTGGGCAGGAGCTAAACCTTATGCTTTCCTAGGTTATGGTACATTTTGGAACAGGGGGAAGCTTTTGAAGACTTACTTAGGATATAAAATTGTCAGGACTAGTCATGTAGAAATAAATAGTTGAGGAGTCAATGATGGGCAGTGTAGTAGCCAGGAAAGGCTAGCCTGTGGTAACAGGTAGACCCCCAAATGTATAATGATGACTCAAACACAATAGAAGTTTATTACTTGCCTACCTAGGAGTCCAAAAAGTGGTCCTGGTCAGCTGGAGGGGAGGGGATCTGCCCCTCACAGTCCTTCAGCATCCCTGGACACTGGTGGTCCTGTTATCCTGAGTACATGCCTTCCAAGGTCTCCCCAGAGGTTCTCTCTACCCTGTCAATAAGACAAGGAGAAAACAAAGTGTAGAGGATGGTTGAAATGGTTTCAAGGGTGATACTTGGCAAACTGAAACAAACTTTTTAGGCCAAGCCAGTAGCACTCATGACTGCTTCTCACATCCCTTCTTAGTCACATGGCCACTCACGGCTACCAAGGCTGTTGGGGAATGTTGCCAGGCTGAGGAGGAGGAGGTATTAGTCGTTCAGTCATGTCCGACTCTTTGTGATCCCATGTGCTGTAGCCCGCCAGGCTCCTCTGTCTGTGGGATTCTCCAGGCAAGAATATTGGAGTAGGTTGCCATTCCCTTCCCCAGGGGATCTTCCCAACCCAGGGATTGAACCCAGGTCTCCTGCACTGCAAGCAGATTCCTTGCCATCTGAGCTACCAGGGTAGCCCAGGCTGGGTACCCAGGAAAAAGAAGGAATATCTGTCAGCATCTGCCACAGTTAGTGTGAAGAAATGTGGAAGACTAAAAGCCTCCTTACCAGACTGCCATGGTTCTTTAGAATAATTGCTCAGATTGACATTTAAGTTACTATATTCTTCCCTTGTCTTGCACCAAGCCTTTAAAGAAACTTCTAGAACCTATCATGTCAAGGTGTGCCTTTCAGTGGATGCCCCACCTCAAGATGTTGACAAGGTGTCATGGTGCAGGCAGCCTTCCAAGTATAACAAGTGGTCTAGTTAAAAAGAATATCCTATCTGGGATTTTAAAAAAAGATTATTATAGCATTACCCTACCTGGCAGCTCAGTGGAGATTAAAAGCACTAATCCTCATAATCAAATCAAGTTTCAGCCCATTATGACTACACTCATTTATTGATCCTTTCAAGCAGCAGGGAGACCACTGTGTTGTTGATAAGATATGCCGCAAAGCAGGAAAAGTAAAAGCAGGTCCTTTTACTTCCTATTTTAGACACAGATCATACCAGGGAGTCCAGAGTGTGGAGCCTATCCAACTAACTTGTCAACAGTATAGCTTTGGACTTTGCTTTTCAGTAGAGTGTATTTTTTGTCATTTTTCAAACATTTCTTTCTGTAGAATGTGCTGTCTTTTCACAACAGGTTAGGGAAAAAATCATCTTCTACAACCTGATAAGCTTCTCACCAAGAAGTGTACTAACAATGGATTCTAGAAACTTCCCTCCTAACAATAATCTTGATGTTGCAATTACAGTAGCAAGGTTAATTCCAAAGGCAGAAAGCATTTAAGGATTGACACCAGAAATAACACGCAGCAATTCAGAGCTTCTCACAGGAGGCAATCTCCTATACGGGCAGACAGTATCATGTACTTGTTAGGATGGGGTTTCATGGCATCAAATGTACTGAGTTTGGATCCCTGCCTTCCATCTGTAGGTCACTGATTGGTGGCAAAGTGGAGAGGGACTCTGTCCTCCTGTAATCATTCAGGAATCCAAACGAATGTCTCTTTGGGCAGATTTCATAATCTTTTTGAGTCCCAATTTTCTCATCAGTAAAATGGGGTTAATAACAATGCTTCATGGTAACTTTGTGATTATGTATGACATGTTTATTAAATGTCTGGCTTATAGCAAATATCCAGTTAATGTTCTTTCTTCCTCTAATGTGTTCGGGATATATACAGCTTCTGACCTCAGTGCATTCCTGATGTCTCAGTACTCTAAGCATCAGGGTTAGGCATGTATTTCTGGTAACTTTTCAAGGGACTCTACCGTGTATGAGGGCTGATGATATTTTCTGAGGCATCATTGTCATGTCTTGAGAGAAAAAGAAAAAAGATGCCTAATTCTTTTTTTTTCCTGTCCCCTTGTTCCAACTTTGTAATACATCACAATCAGTCATGGCAGGGCTGGCTGTCATTCCAAAGCATCTTTTTGGTGTCGTTCTCTTTAAGGCACACAATCCCCAGCAGCATTGGTAAATTATTGATGCAGGTCTGTGTTTGAATGAGTCTAAGAGAGGTTTGCTAATCTGCCTATCGCAGAATGATCCTTATGACATGTGGCTCCCTCCACACCGCTGTCACTCTGTGGTCCCAGTTTTACAGAGATTGGAGGTCCCTTCCATCTACCTTCATTATTCCGAACATGTCCATTTCTCCCATGAACTCCCCTGCTCTCAGTTGAGGGATTCAGCCCTATTGGTAAAGACTCTGTTTTGTCCTGTTAAACAGACTTGATTTCATGAGGGCATGAGACCACAAGTGATGACAAGAATGGAAGAAGCTTACACCCACTTCCTGGAAACATGAGAAATGGCTCCGTCCCTGGGTCATCTCTCTCCCTCCTCCTCCTTCTCTTTCTCACCATCCCTGTCTCTCCCCCTGGCTACCCTGACCAAAGAAGGTCACATAGTGGAGCAGCAAGTCTGGCTGTGGCAGCTGACCATGGAAACACAATGTTGGCCCTGGAGACACACAAGTCGTGGCCTGTGGGCACCGTCATGGAGACAGCATTCACCCCCACCATCTGCTGGTGGAACTGACAGCCCACTAGTCCATGCCTCTTACTCTGCCTCCTCGCTCTAGAACAGCCTCAGTTCCTATCAGGGACTGTGCGCTTGCTGCCCACAGACCTCCTCCAAGGCAGGTGCCACTGACAGATACTATGTGTGAGCAGTTTATGGTGAGGGGAAAAGGGTGAATACTTGCAGAAGTTGGTTTGTAGAATCTCATTTTTCCTTGCATTTTCAAGAGAGAAGTGATGTGGGTGGGTGAGTGGAGGGTGTTTTTTCAACTTACTTTCCAGAGGTTTTCTCCTGAAGGCTATGGAATTTTTTTTTTCCCCAACGTGAAAACGGAGCTCAGGGTCCACAGTCTAAGCTGGCATGGCCGGGCATCGTGATGCTCTTGCTCTCCCTAGTGGTGTTGCAATGAAAAATCAGCCTTTCTGCCTCTCACCTGCATCTTTACTCCAGGTGTGTTTAGAGAATAATACCAGCCTGGCCCCTCTCGTGCACCTGAGCATCAAGTATACGGTGTGTGCCCCTCTCTGATGGATCAGGGCTGCGGTACCCAAGTTTCCCCCTCTTTTAACAGATCTGCCTCCTTCCTCCAGCCAGTCCGCCAGTCCCTAGGGATCCACATTGAATTATGGGTAATCTGCACTACGATGAAAAGAGAGGACCAGAGAGTCACTCTCTTGTTCCTTATAGACAAGGAGAGAAAAGCTCTACATATTGGCCAAACACTTGGGCTTCCCACCATAGGCTATCATTCTACCACTGGAAACCATACCTGAAGCAGCAGGGCAGCCAGGACACCAGTGAATTCATACAGAATAATTCATTTTTAATGAGGCAAGAGGAGAGCACTCTCCCACCCAGCCCCACCGCCTGCCATTGGGATCCGGGAGCAGCACGTGCTCCAGGGCTCATGATGAGAGCTGGCTGTTACAGAGTAGACTCTGAGGACATTTTATTCATCAGAGACAAGCAGTGGGTACACAGGTGATGCCATGAAGGTGTCTGCATTATCAACTGTAGGCTGCCCACGCAGGGTAAGGCTGCCCCTGCCCCAAGGGCAAAATCCATCCCCAACTCTGAGAAAGCACAGGACTGAAGTTCCAGCTCTGCCTGTTCTGGGTTTTGACCCCATTTACCTGGATTTGGCTTTCTAAACATGCCCTGGATACATGTCCACAAGTTTCATGAGCAAACATTGTGAGCTGAGTCAATAAGCTAGAAGGTACAAAACCGGAGCTGTCCAATCCCTGGAGACTGTGAATTAATGCCACAGGGTTCCTGTCTCTCAGCTCACTAGAGCTGGGCTTCCCGCGGAGCCTCCCATGCAGACCATCTCAGCAGGCTTGTCCTAAACTGAGGACTGCTGACCAGCATGCCACCCACAGGGCTGCTTCCTCAGGAATGAAAGCCATTCCCTTGTCTTAGTCTACTCAGGCTGCTCTAACAAAATACCACAGATTGTGCGGCTCAAACCCCAGAAGTTTGTTTCTCATGGTTCTGGAGGCTGAGAATTCCAAAATGAAGGTGCCAGGCCATTCAGTCCCTGAGGCGGACTCTCTCCCTGGCTTGCAGACAGCTATCTTCTTGCTGTGTCCTCTCATGATGGAGGGAGGGAAAGAGAGAGAAACAGGGAAGGGAAAAGAAAGAGAAAGAGAGGGCCTCTTCTTATAAGGGCACTGCTGCCATCACAATGGACACTCCCTTCAGGAAGACTCCATGTAAACCTAAAAATCTCCAAGTCCTCATCTCCTACCACAGCGCACTGAGGGTGGTTAGGACTCCAACATACGAATTTGCAGAGGACACGAGCACCGAGTGCGTAACAGTCCTTGAGGACACAGCCTGACTTCCGAAGACAGGAACCCCACCCCAGTCAGACGTGCACACTCTCCCCAGCTCCCTCACAACAATAAACTTGAACTGAGGACAGAGCAGAGTACTCCCTTTTGGTCTCTCTTTTTCTGTGGTGATGAACCTCATGCCATGGATCCATCTCCTCTTTTTCTAAGAAAATACTTAGGCCTCAAAAAATACAGGCTTGTTTTCTACATAGAGTGCCAACTCTGGTAAGGATCTACCAGCTTTCATTTGTCTGGTTCATGAATATATTAATATTCTGTAGCTTTTAACTTTCTTGTTGTTCATTCGCTCAGTCATGCCCAACTCTTTGTGACCCCATGGACCCCATTTAACTTTCTACTGAGGTATATAATGTTTATACTGAAAAGTGAATATATTGTAAAGATCCCAAGCCTACCGAACATACCCCCCAAGTCATGCATTGGAGAAGGAAATGGCAACCCACTCCAGTGTTCTTGCCTGGAGAATCCCAGGGACGGGGGAGCCTGGTGGCTGCCGTCTGTGGGATCACACAGAGTCAGACACGACTGAAGTGACTTAGCAGCAGCAGCAGCAGCCAGGTTCCTTGTCCCCACTCTCAGTGACAGCACCTCCCTTCCATCCCAGTCCCTCAGAGGAACCCCCCACTCTGACTGCTGACAACAGAGACTGATGTTACCAGTTTTTCTTTTCTACGTTCAGAAATGAAATCATACAGTGTATGCTGTTTCGAGTCTGCCTTCTCTTATTCTGCATTAGGTTAGTTTCATTTAGTTGTCAAGTTAATCATTTTCACTGATATACAGATTTCATCCTTAGGTGTTTTCTCCAAAGGCTGTTGGTTCCCTCCTTCCAGCCTGGCAAATGCCTTTCTCAGCTGCCCTCTTCCTCTTCTTTTAACCAGTATTTCTCTTCCTGCCTTATCTCTGGAAGCTTTTAAAGGCAACAGATCTCAAGACAGCTGAGAGGTCAGAGACCTGTTTAGTTTGGCCGAAGGAGCGTAGAAGACGCCCAGGCAGATGCTTCCTGCAGAGCAGCCCTGGGGCGGGTCTACCAACAGGCTATAAATATCTCCAGGTTACCTGAATGTGGTGGCTGATGCATGGGTTTTTTTTCTTTTTTTTTCCTCCTAGGTGTGCCCGAAGCTGAAGTCACCTGGTTCAGGAATAAAAGCAAACTGGGCTCCCCTCCCTCTCTGCACGAGGGCTCCTTGGTGCTTACAGCCGTGTCCTCCTTGGATCAGGGCCTGTACTCCTGCAGGGCGGCCAATCTGCACGGGGAGCTAACTGAGAGCACCGAGCTCCTGATTCTAGGTAAACACCATGAGGCTGACCAACCCTGGTGGACCCCACTCGGGTGACTGTCTGACCCACCCTCACCTCCTCCTGCCCCTGATCCAATTAAATGCATGAAGGTAAAATCAATATTCCTTCCCTTTTCCCCACCTTACGGCCTCCCAGCAGAGAGAACACAAACCGAGGGGCCAAGCAAACCAAGCAGAGGTCAGCTAGGACCCTGGGTCTGCCGCTTACTCACTGTGTAACCTTGGGGAATCACTTAACTTTGCTAAGCCTTAGATCCTAGTCTCTGTGTAGAAAATAAGATTGCCCATCGTGGGCAGGCAGGGGAGGTACAAATAGAGGTAACAGGCAGTTTTTCTCAACTCCTATATTAAGGACTGCTTTGAGATTCAGACAAAAACTATAGACTACCTTGTTGGGAAAAATTCATAAGTACAAAATTTCTCATATAATATTAGGAAGTTCATGCTCTAGTCCACCTAAGTCCACATGTGGGCCCCTTCTTAGTCCGGTGCAGCTGCACTAGCAGAACAGCCACAGATTGGGCAACTTATATGGAGAAGGGAGTGGTATGGAAAGGGGGGTCCATGGAGTCGCAAAGAGTCAGACAGGACTGACCAACTGAGCGCGAGTGGCTTTTAGACAACAGAAGTTTGCTCCTCACATGTCTAGAGACTGGAAGTCTAGAATCCAAGTGCCTTCGTGGTCAGAGTCTGGTGAAGGCCCTCTCCATGGCAGCAGAATGGTGGCTTCTTACTGCACCCTCGTATAGCAGAAGGGACAAGCTAGCTCTCAGGGGTCTCTGTTATAAGGATCCTAATGTCAATCATGAGGGCTCCGCCTTCCTGACATAATCATCTCCCAAAGGCCCCACCTCCTCTTATCATTACCTTGAAGGGATTAGGATTTCAACATATGAATTTGGGGGACACAAACATTCAGACAGTAGCATCACCAGACACAAGAACCCTTGATTAAAGAGTCTAACACAGTTCCTGGCATAAAATAGGTATTTAAAAATAATAGCAATTGCCAGGACGCCATCCAGCACTCACTGATGCCCAGGGCTGGACTCAGTCATGTTGCATCTACACCGAGATTCAGACTCTCTGCTTCTCTTCCCAGCAGAGTCTGGGCATTGGTCGAGGGGGATAGAGAAGCCTGTTTTTGTCTTTTTTTTAAGGCAGTTATTAGAGGGGACTTCCCTTATGGCCCAGTGCTTAGGACTTCACCTTCCAGTGCAGAGGGTGCAGGTTCGATCCCTGGTTGGGGACCTAAGATCCCACATGCCTTGCAGTCAAAAAACCAAAATGTAAACCAGAAGCAATATTGTAACAAATTCAAGAAAGACTTTAAAAATGGTCCACATCAAAAAAAAAATTTTTTTAAGGCAATTATTAGGGCAAGTATGCTAGTTATCTCACTAAGAGAAAGCCATCATTCTTGGGGCAGGGGGGAAGATGAGAAATATGAATAATTACATACCGCATATACGTATATTACGGCCTTCCACAGGGGAAAGTAAATAAACTTTACTCATATTTTCACACCCCAATGATGATAGAGCAAAGCATAGAGTCTACCCCTGCCCACTCAGATTTCACAGAGACCCACGTGGGTCTTCATCTCAACAGTGGCTGCATAAACCTCCAGTCATATTAGGAAGCCACAGAAAATCAGCTCCGTGGAGGATGTCATTTGTTTTGTGTTGGGTTTCTTCTGGCTGAGCTGCTCGTCTGGAGCCTGGGGCCCCAGACTGTTGCCCCACACTGAGTTATGGTGCTTACTGTGGGGATTTCCTCTCTAGTAACCTTCCTGATCACCTCTGCTAACAGAGATGAACGTGTAGGAAGCATGGCTGCTAATGTAGCTCTGCCTATGAAGTGTGTATGCTCTGGGAGCCAAAGCTGCAGCATTCCAACGCTAATTCAGTGTAACCAGGAATGTGGAGTTTGAAGAGCATGAAGTCTTCCCATTTTAATCAAACTGGATGGAAAAAAAAAACACTAGATTCTTAATTTCCTCAATTAGAAGTCCTGTTTATTCATCAAAGTTTGTTAGTTTTTATGGACATAGGAATGGTATTTCCTATTATGTTTGGTACTTTATGGACATAGGAGTAGTATTTCTCTTTTTTTTTTAATCAGCCCCAAATGTGGCATAATGTTTAAATGAGGGATTTCATGTGTGAAGCTGAGGTTTCATGAGGCCCATGACTTAACCTGTATTGTGGAGGATTGAATTGTCATGAGGCCGACTTTCATCCGTGGGTTCATATAGCCACTGAATGGCTGTTCATTAAGTGCTTCCACTGAGTCCCATGTGGAGCTTTAGGATAAACACAAGAGGTGACTTCTGTCCTTGGGGAATTGACAGTTTCCCTCAAAAGATTAGCTGGACATTCCCTGAAGAAGTAAACTATGACGGAAGCTGTAAGGACATTAGGAAGGGCTGACATTTGGCCCAGAAAGATCAACGGGTTTAAAGATGCACGATACTGGATGCTTGGGGCTGGTGCACTTGGACGACCAGAGGGATGGTATGGGGAGGGAGGAGGGAGGAGGGTTCAGGATGGGGAACACAGGTATACCTGTGGTGGATTCATTTCGATATTTGGCAAAACCAATACAATATTGTAAAGTTTAAAAATAAAATAAAATTTAAAAAAATAAAGATGGGCCATAACCTCACCTTTTGGCTATTAATAAATAAGCAAAGCCTTCTTAAATTATAATACTCTTGAAGGAATACTCCATTTCTGTATTATTGGGGGAACTCCATTTCCCTCAATATTCAATTTCAATATATTTGAAAGAATATTAAAAAGGATGAGAGAAAGAGAGTCTAACTTTGAAAAAATATCAGTATCAATTCCTAAAACCATGGTATATCAAAGTAGAAAGAGACCTTGGAAATGATGAGGGTTGACTTTTTTAAAAATCATTTTTAGATGAAGAAACTAAAGCTTAAAGGGATTGTGACTTGCCCAAATTAGTGAATGAAACAGCCATGGCTCAAATTGAGTTTCTGAATCCAACCACAATGTTTTTACCCTATACTACATAAAGAATATTTTCAAATTATATAGACTATATATAATGTCTTTATAATATTGAATTTTTATATATAAATATGTAAGCTTATCACTGCTTTCTGTACATGATGGTCTTTGCAGTCAAAGGCAGAGTAGACAGAAGGCGTGTTTCTGAAGTGGATCCAGGCCCCACTGTGACTTCCTTATTTACCATTTCTAACAAGTACTGAACACGGTGACAAGCACACAGCAGGCCCTCTCTGAACGCTGCTGAAATGACCATCAATTACAAGGACAACCTTTCTGCTTCTCTTTCCACTCCAACAAGTGCTCTAGAGAAAAAGGTGGGAGTTGGCGTTGGAGTGTGAATTGCAGTGCGCCAGGAGACTCGGGAAGAGCGGGGAGCAGAGTCCTGCTTCTTTCTCAGCAGAATCTGGGATCATCCTACCACTGCGTTCAGCAGCTGCTTGCCTCTTTATTTGCTCAAGGAAATTAATAAGCAAGCCACCATGCTTCCCTTTCTGTCACTTTTAGCTCTGGTTAACTAATTCCTGGTTACATCAGCCCTGACTCATTACAAGATTTTGACTAACACATCATCCCTGAACTGCTTCTCTGGTCTTACTTAGACATAAAAAATCCAGATCACAAAGTGAACCCCTAGCCTCACAACTGTACCCCTTCCTTCCCAGAAAAAAGCCACTCACAAGATCTTTAGAAATAAGAAATTCCTGTGACTTATCCCTGCCTGTGGGGACAATAACAAAGTTCCTCCCTCTAAAGGTCGTTTTAAGAGTTAAATGAAACAAGGAATGAAAATTATTTTAGCACAGGACTTGGCATATAGTTCTGAAGAAGCTTTGGCTTTTTCAAAGTGTCTTTATAATATACTTTCAATTAGCTATGTTTATAGAGCACCTGTGGTAGAAAGTGGTATACAGTAAGGAAGGAACTCCAGAAATCAACATGCCTGATTCTTATCACTGACTGTACAGTTTCGGACATCAAGTATTATGTTTGAAATTCAGTCTCACCTTGATGGGAACACCTTCTCTCTAGGCAAAGTGATGTTAGAGGTAAAAATAGTAACACCTGCCTTACACATGGACACACTTCCATGCATGGCTGCCTCTCCCTGTCCCCTTAGCACAGCCTTTACGCTTTAACCTGCCTGATGCCCCATCCTCCTTCTCACAGAGCCCCCCCACGTCCCCACACAGTTGGACGACATCAGGGCCCTGCTCTCAGCCACTGGACTGAACCTTCCTTCAGTGCTGACGTCTCCACTGGGAACACAGCTGGTCCTGGATCCTGGGAATTCCGCTCTCCTTGGTGAGTCCAACCCTCTGGAACACTGGGCAGAAATCCAGGGCTGGACAGGATTTATGGATGGGTGACTGCTTGCAGGTGGGAGGGAGGCAGCAGTGGGGGGTGGCCAACAGGAAATCACTAAATTGTGTACAGAATCCAGATTTACCAGTGGAAACTTGGCTGACTTTCCATATGAGGTGAATTCAGTTCTTAGTTTGGACCTGAGCCTGGCCAGAGTCCGAAAGGGCTCCTCTCTGAATCCTCTTGGGCTGGTGCCACAGTCCAGATCCTCTCAGTCAGACTGATGGTGCTGGACTTAGAGAACAGACACAGCAGTGAAAAACAGCTCCTGCATCTCTTCTCCCCATCACCGGCTCTATCCCAGTGCTCCTCCATGACCTCTTCTTACCTCAACAGAGCTATAACCAGCTTTCAATGAGAAAACGGCAGTATCAGTACCTGCCTTAATCCAGGCAATCTATATAAACCTCGTTTTGTAGGTAGGGCCTAAAAACAAGCCAGAAAGACTCCTCAAGGCAAGTGTTTCAGTAGCTCCACCAGGGGCACCTTCCCTGTCATCTGTCATTGGGAGCCTACACCCAGTTATTGCCCATGAGGCTGACACCTTCTTGTAGCAGAAACTTGCTCTAGGGCATCCACGTTCTGGACCCCTCATTCCAGAGCCATGGGGATGCCAGAGCAACCTCCACCCCCAGAATGACCCCTAGATATGGTCAAGATGGAAAAGAATTCTTTTGTCTTCAAAGGCCTGGGAAAAATAGGCCTACAGAATGGAAAAAGTCTTCATGCTAACTGTATTTGGCCCCAGATGTTGGTCATGGCAGCTAGAATTCTTCCCTTGACTCAGTGTTGAAATTTCCTCTACTCTTCTCTGTGCCAGCTAACAGGGGATAGGAAGCCAGTGGTTTCTCAATAATATTGATCATAACTTATCAGCATGGCCACAAGGCTTGGTATCTTTAGGGTTATAGCACAGAAAGATTACCTTTAGTTTTTTGTTAACATCTAAAATTAGCAAAGAATGCATACAGGCAGATGGCAAAAGCTTCTGGTTTTTCTGTTTCTGATCTGGATAAAACTAAAACATAGATATGGTAATGAGTAGCCCTATTCTGTTTCTCATAACAAACTTGGTATTGAGTTTTTTCCACGTCACTTTGATCAGAATTCATAGGCATTTAAACCTGCTTCTTTTTTTTTTATTTTGGCATTATGAATGATTAATTTATTCCAGATTAAATGTGTGCATTGTAAACTTTTATTTTAGGTTCATCACCATGAGAGAGTGTCATAACTTACTATCATTGCCCAGTCATTAGCGGAGTGTGCAGCAATTGCTTATTTTCAAGTTCAATAACTCTTGGATTACTCAGGTGCCATTAAGCATGCTGGAAAAGTTAACCTCATATTTTTCCATGATAGCTTTACTTTCTTTCTCCCTTATTCTGGAATAATATTTTGTGTCATTTTAGCCATGGGCAATAAGAATTTATTGTGCTTTAAGCTGCTGAATTCCATTCCTAGTTTATGGTGCTTTGTTACCTTAGACTGGTATTTAAATCTAATGGTTAAGAGACACCTCCTCGTTCACATTCAGACCACTCCACCTGAATAGATCTCAGAGGCAGTATCCATAAAGTCCCTGAATGCAATCAAGTCCATATAAGCAATATGGACTTGGGAATACCGTGGAACTAGGAGAGAGCCACGTGGAATTGTGGAGATGAGTCAGGGAATGGTGTCAGGTATCAGGACCTAAGAAACAGGTCGCTGGAGACAGGCCAGAGCCTCATTGTTCTGTTTTGATGCTGAGCACTGAAGGATGGGGGTGGGGATTCAAATAGACACAAAGGGAAGAAAACAGGCCCTGAGGTGAGGAAGATGCCATGAACCCAGAGATTAAAGTGTGTGGGATGTGCATCAGGTGTCTGTTCAGGAACAGCTTTAAGACCCCACTGCTTTAAGGCAGCTCAACTGGGATAGAAACTAGGCCTTCACAGGGAGCAAGCCTCAGCCAGAGCTTGTCCATACAGGTGTGACTCCAACCCTTACCACAAGCGTTCTAACAGCCTCCCGTCCGTCGTAGGCCTCCCTGGCTAGTGACTCAGCATGATCTGTTTGCCCATATGTTCCCCTTTGATCTAGCTCCCATCCCAAGCTCCTGTTGGTGGCTCTTTCTGACCAAAGTGTGTATTCTGGATATAGGAAACAAGCCAGAGGCCAGAGAGGATATTCTGTGAAGGGTTGCTCAGAGTTATACATAGCATCAAATTATAGAGAACCTTAATTATTAGGGGCTTCCCTGGTGGCTCAGATGGTAAAGAATCTGCCTGTGATGCAGGAGACCCAGGTTTGATCCTGAGTTGGGAAGATCCCCTGGAGAAGGGAATGGTAACTCACTGCAGTATTTTTGCCTGGAGAATTCCATGGACAGAGGAGCCTGGTGGGCCACAGTCCATGGGGTCGCAAAGATTCAGACACAACTGAGGTACTAACAGTTTAATTATCAGATATAGGGGGGTAAATTTTCTATGTAAGAAATGAGAGATCTTTAGAGATTTTTTTAAGTAAGAAGATGATGTAGTTAAAGTAATATTTGAAATAATTAATCTGACATTTTGTAAGAGTGAGTAATCAATAGTGGGAGAGATTTAATGAAGAAACACTAGGTTGAGGGTAACAAATTTTCTAGATCAGGATGGAAATAAGTGGTAAAGATATTTGTTAATCACCCCTTCCACAGCCAAGACACCCCTAATCAATCATGACACTCACTCAGTTCAGGCTCTGCCTTGGAATTCGTTTTAACATTCCAACCAAGCATGTGGCGATTGATATATAGGATAAAAGCATTTGCTAACCCCATCGTAGCCAGTGAATGTGGAGATTCATGTGTATGTATTTCTCCCAACTACAATCTGCTGCAACAGTTTCAAAGAACTCCATGGTTCTGTGACTCAGGGACAGTAACTCTTGGGCCGGATTATTGTGTTTTCATGAGAGGAAGGGGAGAAGGGAGATTTGAGGGTTTTAAAGCCATATGTCAGCATCAACTCTTCTCCATAACAGTTTGAGTGTTAAGATTCCCAGAGGGTGAGTCCACTCCAGAAATGGCTGTTTTGGTTTTCAGATAGTACAGCATTGATTTCACTTCAAGCCACTGTTACAGCTTTCAAGAAGGAATGTCGTTTGAGTGGCCGTGGGCTCATTTGAGCCTCACTTTCTATAGCTGTAAATGAAGTCTTCAGATGAGTGGGTCCCTCGCCACCCTCACACTCTTTGCTGTCTGACCCAGACGTGGAAAATGTCCAGCGGAGGCTCGGCCGAGCAGAGTTGACCCAGTCTAACTGAATTCCTTGTCCCAGGCGAGGCAGATGCTAATTTTTTTGTCCTCGTTTTCCAGCTGTTCTTTGTGCAGGGAGGCCTAAAGCACCAGCTGCTGTGGGAGGCAAGGCCAGCACCCCAGCCACCCCTGAGGTGGTCCAGACCCAAGCAGTAGGCCACAGGGTTCCATTTTCAGAGCAACAGTGTCTCAGGCCTCCCCACAGCACCTAAACCCTTTTGCAGCATTCTGTTAAAATTTCTTTTGACCACTAAGGCCCAAGACTAATTATTCCTCACAGTATCATTTATAGGGCATTAGCATTGATATTTTTTGAAAACTAACTTTTGTTGGAGTTTTTATTATAACTGTGATACATCTTCATTGTAGAGCAATTAAAAAATAGAAGAAAAAAGAAGAAAATGAGCATCACCTATAATTACCTAGCCCAGAAGTAACCAACACAAGTATCTTTTTCCTAGTCATGAATATATACATTAGTTTTATCTAAAAGGAAACTGTACTCTAAGTACTGCTCATAACATATTTCACTTAATGGTGTTTATACATAGTAATTTGTAACTCTTAATCCCCTGGTGGTGGTTTAGTCGCTAAGTTGTATCTGACTCCTGAGACCCCATGAATTGTAGCCTGGCAGACTCTTCTATCCATGGGATTCTCCAGGCAAGAATACTGGAGTGGGTTGCTATTTCCTTCTCCAGGGGATACCTGTGTACGTGAAGTTGCTCAGTTGTGTCCGACTCTTTGCAACTCCGTGGATTGTAGCCCACCAGGTTCCTCAGTCCACGGAATTTTCCAGGCAAGAATCTTTGCCTGGAAAGATTTCTCCAGGCAATAATACTGGAATAGGTTGCTATGTCCTCCCCCAGGGGATCTTCCGAACCCAGGGATGAACGCAGGTCTCTTTTGTCCCCTGCACTGGAAGGCGGGTTCTTTACCACTAGCGCCACCTATAATCCCCTACTCCTGTCTTGTCCCTCCCCTGCACTCTCTCCCGATTGGTAACCACTAGTTTGTTCTTTGTATCTGTGAGTCTGTTTTATTATATTCATGTTTGTAAGAGATAACATACAGTATTTGTCTTTGACCCATTTCACTAAGCATAGTGTCCTCCAGGCCCATACATGTTGTTGCAAATGGCAAAAATGCATTCTTCTTTGTGGCTGGCTAATATTCCATTGTATAGACATACATCATTTTCTTTATCCATTCATCTGTTGAGGGACACTTAGGTTGCTTCCATGTCTTGTCAATTGTAAATAATAATGCTATGAATATTGGGGTGTGACATATAAGTTCTTTATAGCCTTTTTGAGAGATCATTGACATATAATAAGTGATACATATATAAAGTCAAAAATTTGATGTTTTGCTATATGGATGCACCTATGAAGCCGTCACCAAAAGCAACATAATGATCATATTCATCATTCTCTAAAGTTACCTTGTGCCCCTTTGTAACTGTTCCTTCACACCCCTACCCGACCCCAAATCACTACTCATCTGCTATCAGTATAGATTAGATTGTTATTTAAAAAAAAATAAAAAGGAATCATACTGTAGGGAATTTGGCTTCTTTCACTCAGGAAAATTATCTGGACATTCACCCACATTGTAACTTACATCAATAGCACATTTCCTTCTATTGTTGATTAGCTACCATTGTACAAATGCACTGCAGCTTGTTCAACCACTCACCTGTGGGAGGAGAATGGTAATTTCCCATTCCTGGGTATTACAAATGAAGCTGCTAAATGTATTAAAGGGCTAGTCTTTGTATGGACACATGCTTTCATTTCTCTTGATTAAATACTTGAGAGTAAAATGGCTGTGTTATTTTAATAGTCAGTTAAGTTTAACATTTTAAGAAATAGCCACACTGTTTTCCAGAGTGGTTGCCTACTTTACATTGGTATCAGAGGTGTATGATGGTTCCAGTTCTCCACATCCTCACCTACACACAGTATGTGAGAGTCACTCAGTTCTGTCTGACTCTTCACAACCCCATGGACTATATAGCCTGCCAGGCTCCTCTGTCCATGGACTTCTCCAAGCAAGAATACTGGAGTGGGTAGCCATTCCCTTCTCCAGGGGATCTTCCTGACCCAGGGATCAAACCCAGGTCTCCTACATTGCAGGCAGACAGTATACTTGGCCATTTTAATTTTAGACATTCTACTAAGTGTATAGTAGTTTCTTCTTGTAGTTTTAATTTGTCTTTTCCTAATGACTGATAGTATTGAGCTTTTAATGTGCATATTTGCCATCCTAATTTCTTCTCAGGTAAAATGTCTCTTTAATTTTGCCCTGTTGTTTTTTTTGCCCTGTTGTTTTTTTTTTTATTTAACTATTATTGAGTATTGAGAGCTCTTTTTATATATTGGATATGTGTCTTTTATCAGAAATATGATTTCTGTCCATGGCTGTCTTTTCAGTCTTTTAGTGTCTTTCAAAGGAAAGAAGATTTAAATTTTGATGAAGTTCAGCTTAGTATTTTTCTTTTATAGATGGTTCTTTTGGTGTTATATTTAAAAATACCTACTCCAAGGTCTCAAGGTATTTTCTTCTAAAAGTTTGATTTTATAGTTTTACAGAAAAGAAACATAACTTACAGGAGTCGACTTCTTCAGGAGGGCCTGAAAAGAGAAAGACTTTTATTATAAAGTCCCAGGATTTTTGTCTGAATTAGATGCCTCCAGTGACACAATAACAACATATGTTTTACGTGGCTTAAGAACAGCGGTTCATACCTTTGCTCATACCTTCTTTAGGTCCTGGGAACCTGTTAGAATTTCTTATACATAAGGTTTGGTCCTTTGTGAACGAGTAAGCTCCAATGCCCAGTCAGAGAGACTCCTATGGCATCTCTGCTGGAAGTCATGTCATGCCAGCCCCACAGAGAGCCACTCTACACAAGCCTTTTCTCATGTCTTGTGATTTACCAAGAAGAAAGTAATTCAGGGCCTAAAGAAGACAGTATTTCACAGATAGATGTACTTAACTCATTTATTCAGTATTTGTTGAGAGCATGTTATGTGTTAGTTTGAATTCTAGTGATGAAGACAGTAATTCAAGTTAAGAAAACTATGATAAAAGAGGGAAGAACTGGGTGCTTTGCGGGGCCTGTGATAGGATAGCACCCCTGGTCTGAGCTGTAGACAAGGTTTCTCTGAGGAGGGGATATTTGGGCTGAGTTTGGGAGAGTTGGTGGAAGTTGTCCAAGTGAAGAAAGGGCATTTCAGACAAAGGAATTCCAGAGCATTCCAGGCAGAGTAACCAGCAGAGGTTTTGAAGCAATAAAACCAAAAGCATTTGAGGAACTGTTACAGGAATAACTAGGTTCTTCCCTGATATCTCAGTTGGAAAAGAATCTGCCTGCAATGCAGTAGACCCCGGTTCGATTCCTGGGTCAGGAAGATCTGCTGGAGAAGGGATAGGCTACCCACTCCAATATTCTGGCCTGGAGAATTCCACGGACTGTATAGTCCATGGGGTCGCAAAGAGTCAGACATGACTGAGCGACTTTCACTTTCACTTTCCTAGGTGGCACTAGTGGTAAAGAACTCACCTGCCAATGCAGGACATGTAAGAGACACGGTTTAGTCCCTGGGTTGGGACGATCCCCTGGAGGAGGGCATGATAACCCACTCCAGTATTCTTGCCTAGAGAATCCCATGGACAGAGGAGTCTGGTGGGCTGTAGTCCATGGGGTCACAAAGAGTCTGACACGACTAGAGTGACTTAGCATGCACAGGAATAACTAAGCAGAGAGTGGCCTGAGATGAGTCTGAAGAAGATGCTCTAAGCCACGGTAATGATACCAACCAGGGTTCCTGGCCTTCCCCGATCAATAGAAATTGACTAGAGGCCAGAGAAGAAATTCGGGCAGGGCTTTATTGGGACCCCTGCTGCCACAGGAGGGAGCAAGAACAACAGGTTCCCTTGTTTGCTCACTTACTGAGGGGGAGTGAGCTGGTTCCTTGCATGGGGGGAAGGTAGGAGTATGTCCAGGTGTTGGGCTGGAGAGGTAGCTTTCGTGTTTTGCCCATCCCTCTGGTGGTGGTGAGTGTAGAGGGCACGCTCAGTATCCTGCTTTTGCTCCCAACACCCTGTTTTTGCTCCAGGCTCTTTAGAAGTGGCAGATATGGGTTTTGTGGTCTCTTTGTATCTTTTGTTGAGAATTTGCTCTAACTGCTGCATGTATGTAGTTATTTTTAGTCCCATACAGTTTCTTTATATTTTGCTGCTGAAGGAGAGGTTTGTCCAGGTGCAAGCATTAGAGCCCTGCAGCAAAGACTCCCAGATCCCAGCCTGTCTCAGCAAAACGTTCACACTTTGCTCCAAATGTGATGGGAAGTCTCTGAATGGTTTAAAAGCTAGAGAGAGACATTCTCTGATTTGTGTTTCTGAAAGCTTGTTCTGGCCGCTGTGTGGAGGGTGAATTCTGGGAGAAGACACTAGATGGAGTACACCATACCACTTAAGAAGTGGTTACAGTTTTGTAAGTAAGAGATTGCCATGACTGAGACTAGAGAGCTGGAGAGAACAGGAAGAGTAAGTGAATTCAAGGATGTGTAGGAAGTAACATGGACAGGACTTGGTCAATAGATTATCGAGGGAAAGGAAAGATAATCCATACAACCAATAGATTCTCAAGCATCTGATTCTTTAGGCTTTTCTCACTGCAACTCATGTAACTCCTATGTGGTGAGGACTCCTTTCAAACCATTCAAGTCAAATGTTCGAATGAAATGGCGAACTACATAGGCGTAGAGCTGCAGAAAGTGGATGGTCCAAAGCTTCTGTTGCTGAATCCTGATTCATTTCCTTAACAGTTATCAGTCCAGCCTCCATCGATGCTAGGTCCTCTGCCTCCTCAGAAGTAGGAGGCAAGATAGAAAAACTTTCAAGAGTTGCAGAAGAAATCCGAGGGAAGTGAGAAGGGAGGTCTAATTTGGGAAAGGGGAAATTGAAAAGGCTTAACAGAGAACTTTATAAACTCAGCCCTGAAGAATGAGCATTCCAAGCACCGTTGTAATGAACATGTACTTACTGAGTTCCTTCTGTGTTCCGGGCACCGTTGAAGACACTCTGGGGACGCAGCAGAGAACAAAATTGATAAAAATCCTTTCTCTCATACTTCTCACATTACGGTAGGGGAAACAGAAAATAAACAGAACGAAGTGAATGGCATAGTATGTTAGAAGGTGGTAAGTGCCATAAGGAAAAAATAAAAGCAGGGGAGGAAGGATGGATAGTGCCTGTATGGGGAAGAGGATACAGTATTAAAATAGGTGGTTGGGAGAGGACTCACTGAAACAGTTATCCTTGAGCAGAGACTTGAATATGAACTATGAGCCTTGTGTATGTCTGGAGGAAAAGAAGACAAGAGCGTACCACACAGGGAAAGAGCGAGCTTGGGGTCCTTGAGACAGGCGCATGTGCTCAGGAGCTACAAGGAGGCTGGCGAGAGGTGGCAGGAGCACAGTCATCAGGGTTGTGGGTAGAGAGAGATCAGAGGCACCAAGGTCAAGGGAAAATTGTGTAAGGCCTTGTAAATATTCACATTAAAGTAACAGAGAGAGAAACATCTATAAACGCCCAAATTTATAAACAGACTCAATATTGCATCAAGCACCATAGGCTTTTCCAGGATTAGGCAAGGGCGGGCAGAAGTGTTTTCTTTTATTGGCAACCATGTGGCCAACTGAATGTTATAGCACTGACTCTAGTAAAACCTGGGCTTATCAGGCTGGCCCTGCTACAAGCCGTTATTACTGGCTTAATTTGACATACATGTGTTGTCCACCTGCTCCATCTACCTGGCCCTGAGCTGGGCTTCTGCAGGCACGTGCCTGGCCATTTCCTCCATCGAGGGAGGGGTTCTCAACCACACAATAGAGACACCTGGGAAGTATAAAAGTAAAGTTCCACCTGAGACCAATTTTGACAAAATTTCTGGGGGTGGAGTTAGGCATCAGTGCTTTTAAAAATGGATTCTCAGAGCGTGAATGGAATTTAAAAGTCACTTCTTGACCCTCTTTCACCCATGGAAGAAGCTGGTATGGGGAAATGGTATGTTTCATCAATTAGAATATTTTATCCTAGCATTCAAGGCATTGTGCTATTCAGACTTAGCCTCTATATCCATCCTTCCATCTTATTCCTATCTCAAATATAGTTGACCTTTGAACAACACAGGTTTGAACTTCACTGGATCCACTTTTTCTTTTGATAAATATATCATTGGTCCTATTCGCTGGTTTCACACCCACAGATTCAACCAACCACAGATCAAAATTCCCATCTGCAGTTGGTTGACTCCCTAAGATGGGGAATCCAAGACATGGATGGCTGACTGTACTATTCCATTTTATCTAAGGAACTAGAGCCTTGTGGACGGTGGTTTAGGGGGATCCTGCAACCATTCCATTGTGGATACAGAGAGCTGACGAGAGTCCCTCTATTCCAGGAAAACTTTTCCCTAGTAATTGCTGTGGTCTTGAGCCTTCCTGGCCTGGAATACTATCTCCTGTGCCCTTTCTTCTCTAGCTAAATCCTAGAAGACTTCAAGGAACAGTCAAGCCCTTCTGTGCAGCCTCTCTGTAGCAAACCAGCCTGTGTGACCTCTCCCTGCCTGCCTCCTGAGGCACCTGCTCTAGAGCAAGGTTGGGCAGATTCTTCTGGTAAAGGGCCAGATAAGAAACTCTTTGTGTGTTGAGGGCCGTGTGTGTTGCAGAGAACTCAAGTCTGCCCTTGTAGAGTACAGCACCATAGACAGTAAGTAAACAAATAGATGTGCCCGTGGACTAGTAAAACTTTATTTACAGAAACAGGGCTGGACTTGGCATTCAGGCTAGGGTTTGTTGACACCTGCTATAGATCACTGCTGCTACTGCTAAGTCACTACAGTCGTGTCTGACTCTGTGCAACCCCATAGATGGCAGCCCACCAGGCTCCCCCGTCCCTGGGATTCTCCAGGCAAGGACACTGGAGTGGGTTGCCATTTCCTTCTCCAATGCATGAAAGTGAAAAGTGAAAGGGAAGTCACTCAGTCGTGTCGGACTCTCAGCGACCCCATGGACTGCAGCCCACCAGGCCCCTCCATCCATGGGATTTTCCAGGCAAGAGTACTGGAGTAGGGTCACTGATGAGAATCTTAACCTACTATACACTGGATTTTTTTCTAAAGAATTGCTTATTCACTTACGTATGGCTGTGCTGGGTCTCTGTTACTCTGCATGGACTTTTCTCCAGTCGCTGCAAGCAGGGGTTATCCCTCTAGTTGTGTGCACGGGCTTCTCATTGTGGTGGCTTCTCGCTGCAGAGCACAGGCTCTAGGGCATCCGGACTCAGCGGTTGTGGCGCACAGGCTTAGTTGTTCCAAGGCATGTGGAATCTTCCCAGACCAGGGATCAAACCCAAGTCCCCTGCATTGGCAGGCGGATTCTCAACCACTGGACCACCAGGGAAGTCCCATACCTTGAATTATTAAAGGTATTTCTCACCTGTGTCATGTCTACCAGTTAGATTCTAGGTCTGGGGGAGAAGAAAGAGCTGCATAGATATTCTCAGGCGATTTGAAACAGGGCTAAGGTAGCAGAGCCTTGGCTTGATGTCCTCTTGAGTCATTTCCATCTCTCATTTCTATTATAACCATAGCTTTATTATCTGTTCCACAGACTTCCACCCTCACCCCACCCTGTGCACTTCCTGATTCTTCTGGTAGAGACTGGATCGGGCACTTCCTGAACCCAGTTATGAGGAAATTCACATGGCAAGAGTCAGCAAGTACCCTAGGCCACATCTGTTGGGAAAGCACTTTCCATGTGATAGTTCGGAAGACTAAGATCATCACTACTTCCTCTCTATAGATAGTTGTGGGAACAGCAAATTCTGATGGTCAAAGGTTAGGTAAAAATTAATCCACAGTGGGGGGCCACACCCCAGCATAAATTGCAGGTGTGGCAAGGAAAGTGATGTAGAGGAAAGACCAAGAAAAAAGAAAAACATGGAGGAGAAGGCTAGCATACTTGATGAGGAAAGGGAAAAAAGAACTTACCCTGACCTTTTTCAAAGAGACGTAAGTTGGCATCTGTTTCCTCATTTGTACTGGAAGCCTGAGGTTTTATGTCACACGGAAAATGCTTTTCAATTCCTATAGCTTTGCCCACAAAGAGAATATGCTTTGCTGTTAAGAAAAAGGGTCAGCATTTTGTGCTTGTTTATGGCACATGTTTATGTACTCTTGTGTTTTTTCTCTTTAATAAAACCCAAAGAGGAAAACAGGGCCCCATAGGAAGTGCAGGAAGTGCTATAGCACATAGTGTAAAACTAAATCAGTGTTTCAGAGGCATTTATGAGGAAGCCGCAGGAAGGAGTGGAGCAGTTCTTTGGACTGGAGTGAACATCCATAAATTTAAAAAGACACCAGAGCATAAGTGACCCTTAAAATAGTTGGACACAAGAAGCAAGGCAGTAAATCCCCCTGCCTAGCCACTGTTCCAAGCCACAGCAAGCATTCAGGCATGGTCTTAGTTTAAGACTCCAAATAGTCAGGAAATGGGGACCTTGAAATACTCCCTCACCCTCGCCCCTGCCCTTTCCTGGCACCAGGACACCATTCCCAGGCCCATCTGCCCTCCTCACCATGTTTAACAAGAATCGCTTGAATGAGCTGGATGCCCCTGAAATAGACAGGTATTGAAAGTCCATCAGTGGGAAAATGAGGAACTCTACACTCTCCCTAATAAATTCTTCCTCAACCCTGAACCGGCTCTTGAAAATATCCATGCTGGTTCTGTGCCACCTTGTGTCTGGAGGCAGTTTTACAGCAGTCTCAGGACCCCGGGGAACACGGCACAAAGGCAGGCAGCATCAGGACCGAAGACCCCCTACCCTGGTTCCCAGAACACTTTGTAGAGCAAAGGAGAGGGTGCCTCAACCGAAAGACCCATTTTCAAATCCTTAGCATCTGCTTCCTCCTTTATAAATAACTGTCTCAGTCTATTTGGGCTGCTGTAACAAATGCCACAGAGGGGTAGCTTATAAACAGCACAAATTTATTTCTCACATTTCTGGAGTCTGAAAGTTCAGGATGGTGGCGCCTGCACGGTCGAGTTTGGGTGAAGATCCCCTCTCTGGTTCATAGCCCACACCTTCTGGTTACATCCTCACAGGGGTCTCTGTGGAGTCTCTCATAAAAACTCTAGCCTGTTCATGAGGGTGCCACCCATATGACCCTAAGCAAAGGTCCGACTTCCTAATACCATCACATTGGGCATTAAGATTTCAACACATGAATTTGGGGAGACCCTAATGGTCAGTTCAGTTCAGTCACTCAGTTGTGTTCGACTCTCTGAGACCTCATGGACTGCAGCATGCCAGGCGTCCCTGCCCATCACCAACTCACAGAGCCTACTCAAACTCATGTCCATCGCATCAGTGATGACATCCAACAATCTCATCCTCTGTCATCCCCTTCTCCTCCTACCTTCAATCTTTCCCAGCATCAGGGTCTTTTCCAATGAGTTGGTTCTTCACATCAAGTAGCCAAAGTATTGGAGTTTCAGCTTCAGCATCAGTCCTTCCAGTGAATATTCAAGACTGATTTCCTTTAGGATTGACTGGTTGGATCTCCTTGCAGTCCAAGGGACTCTCTTTTTTCTTTTAATATAAATTTATTTATTTTAATTGGAGGTTAATAACTTTACAATATTGTATTAGTTTTGCCATACATCAACATGAATCCGCCACGGGTATCTCAAGAGTCATCTCCAACCCAACAGTTCAAAAGCAGCAAATTCTTCAGCGCTCAGCTTTCTTTATAGTACAACTCTCACATCCATACATGACTACTGGAAAAACCATAGCCTTGACTAGATGGACCTTTGTCAGCAAAGTAATGTCTCTGCTTTTTAATATGCTGTCTAGGTTGGTGATAGCTTTTCTTCCAAGGAGCAAGCGTCTTTTAATTTCATGGCTGCAGTCACCATCTGCAGTGATTTTGGAGCCCCAAAATATAAAGTCAGCCACTGTTTCCATTGTTTCCCCATCTATTTGCCATGAAGTGATGGGACCCGACGCCATGATCTTAGTTTTCTGAATGTTGAATTTAAGCCAACTTTTTCTTTCTCCTCTTTCACTTTCATCAAGAGGCTCTTTTAGTTCTTCTTCGCTTTCTGCCATAAGGGTGGTGTCATCTGCATATCTGAGGTTATTGATATTTCTCCCAGCAACCTTGATTCCAGCTTGTGCTTCTTCCTGCCCAGTGTTTCTCATGATGTACTCTGAATATAAGTTAAATAAGCAAGGTGACTATATACAGCCTTGACGTACTCCTTTCCTGATTTGGAACCAGTCTGTTGTTCCATGTCCAGTTCTGTTACTTCTTGACCTGCATATAGATTTCTCAGGAGGCAGGTCAGGTGGTCTGATATTCCCATCTCTTTAAGAGTTTTCCACAGTTTGTTGTGATCTGCACAGTCAAAGGCTTTGGCGTAGTCAGTAAAGCAAAAGTAGATGTTTTTCTGGAACTCTCTTGTTTTTTCGATGATCCAGCAATTATATGGTACTTTGATCTCTGGTTCCTCTGCCTTTTCTAAATCCAGATCATAGCAATAATGCCCATGTCACCAAATTAATTAATGAGATCCCATATGCAACATGCCCAGTTTAGTGCTTGGTCTAAAGTGGATCCTACTATTTATTCACTCCTTGCCTCTGTCCCTTACATCCCTGTTGAATCTGTGAACCAAGAAGTCCATTCTCTTCTTCGCTATGAACTGCCACAAGTTCTTCCTTATAGGATCAGAACTTTTTGCTGTTGCAAGTGTAAATTACTGGTGAGAATCATGCAGGAGACAGGTGCCCTGTTGAAGGGTTCAGCCTGTACCAGGTTCTAGGTAGGAGCAAAGAAGCATAGAAGGGTGACCCCTGACATTCAGGAACTTCTTACCTAGTTTAAAAACAAAACAAACAAACAAAACATGGACATAGAAAGATTGGTGAGATAGCAGTATGAAGTAGATGAGGAGAAAGAACAGCTCTGAAAGAACATCCTTGACATACTCCTTTCCCAATTTTGAACCAGTCCATTTCTAACTGTTGCTTCTTGTCCTGCATACAGGTTTCTCAGGAGGCAGGTAATGTGATCTGGTATTCCCATTTCACAGTTTCCTGTGATCCACACAGTCAAATGCTTTAGCGTAGTCAGTGAAGCGAAAGTAGATTTTTTTGGAATTCCTTTGCTTTTTCTATGATCCAGCATACATTGGTAATTTGATCTCTGGTTCCTCTGCCTTTTCTAAATCCAGCTTGTACACCTGGAAGTTCTCAGTTCATGTATTGTTGAAGCCTAGCTTGAAGGATTTTGAACATAATCTTACTAGCATGTGAAATGAGTGCAATTGTACGTGGTTTGAACATTCTTTATCATTGCCTTCCTTTGAGATTGGAATGAAAACTGACCTTTTCCAGACACCTACCCCAAAAGAGAGACAAAAAAGGGGTAGGTGTCCTTTTTGTTACTTTTAAATTTTGAATCATGTATTAACTGTTCAAGAATAAATTAATAAAATCGGGATTGGAGACTGGCTTAATTCCACTATGTGCCAAGAACTTCATGATTTCTTAACCATCACAGAGCTTATGGACTGGGTCCCATCTGAGGCAAATATAGGGCTAGCCACTTGGGAAACCTCCCTCCCTTTGCTGGCAGAAAGGAGAGCAGGGGAGGGAGCCAGAATTGTATTTCAGCACCCTTAAAATCCCAATAATAAGGATCACATTGGTAGAGCTGAGTTTTATTTTCCTTTCAGTGTTTTCATGAGCATCCTGAGACAGACTTTGCCAGGACACCTCCCATGCTAGGAATACAGGTAACATTCCTGAAAACAGAGAAAAATCTGCACTGTCTTTGAAAACATATACAGTTTAAAAAGGATTTGTCTACCATCTGCTGTTCCCTACCCACCTGAGCCTATGAAAGCACATTTTAGAAAGTGGATCAGGCCGGGGCTAGGTTAGGCCAAAGGAAAAAATGATGATAACAAAAATTGTACTCTTATTCTAGAAACATAACCTAGTCATATGTCTGTATCTGTTTGAAAGTTCAAGCTCTCTTTTATCCTTCACCTCTAACACATTATCTCTGAGAGGTAAAGACAAGTTTCATTCCAAAACCATCATTCTGTCAAGCATCTTTTTATGTGAAAATCCATTATGATTATGGAGTTCTCCATTTCTCTGGTGGCAGTGTCTGCTCAGAAATAATGAGCTCCCTATAACTTTTGTTGCCAAGGAGGTAAGACCAAGAATTCATTCAAAGCCCCTTCTGGAGCATGGCAGGGACTCTTGTATCTAATGTGTGATGCTTTGAAATGGAATCAAGAGCGATAAACCAGCACAAGACTGTGTCTGTTGTCCTGCCAGCTTCCTGAGCCCAGAAAAAGAATTAGGCGCAGAAGAAAATGACTACAGTGTTCCTATAAGCACAGTGAACACTGCACCTCCTCTTAATTCTTCTCCTTGTAATCCTGCTGTTTTCGACTTTAATGAATTTTTGCAGTATCTCCGATCCTTGCTGAAAGCCACAGTTCAGACTGACTCATCATTAGGAGTTTAGAAATGCCTAACAGTGAGATACAGAATGCCTGGAGACTTTGCTGAATATTTATCTCTCTCTTTTTTTAATTATGAAAGTATTATAACATATTTACAGGATGAATATTTGTCTGTTAAGCACACTAAAAACATTCCTAAAATGGTGTGATTGCAGTGAGAAAAAATATTACACAAAGTTAAATTAGAGGTAAAATAAAACGAAGGGTTTTTCTGGTGGCTCAGAGGCTAAAGAATCTGCCTGCAATGCAGGAGACCCGGGTTTTATCCCTGGGTAGTGAAAATGCCCTGGAGATGGGATGGCAACTCACCCCAATATGCTTGCCTGGAGAATGCCATGGACAGAGAAGCCTGGTGGTCACATGGGTTCACAAAGAGGCGGACATGACTGAGTGACTAACACTTTCACTTCACTTTCAAAGTGAAACAAAGTGTGCTAAGCTTTACAGAGCTTTAAGTATGAACTTTTTATATCTTAAAACTACCAACAAATACATCCTATTCCATGACTTCTTTCTCCTGTGTGAGGGTTTTTTTAAATTGATTTTTATTCAATTATAGTTGTTTACAATGTTGTGTTAGTTTCCACTGTACAGCTCAGTGAATCGGCCATGTACATACTTTTTCACATGTCCTCTGCCTTCTGGGCTTCCTTCTCATTCAGGTCACCACAGAGCATTGAGTCGAGTTCCCTCTGCTATATAGTAGGTTCTCGTTAGTTATCTTTTTCATGTATAGTATCAATAGTGTATACGTGTTGATCCCAATCTTCCCGTTCCTCCCACCACCAGCCCCCCTTCCATGACTTGTGAAAGATTTTCCCTCCTTTCTCCACCTAGTTTCTCTTCTGAAAATGGGTCCTCTCTCACCATTAAATAGCAAAGACAACTCAAAGACTGCAACATAGTATCTTTGTTTTATTCAAATGCTGATGATTTCTTCTCAAGTCTTAAAAAAATTAAAATCTGATTAAACATGTATAAAATGAAACTCTAACAAGCTCATTTTCTGAGTTACCAATAATTTTGCTGCTTTGAATGCTCACATTTATCAGTTCCCAATGCTCTAAACCCTAAGGTCTTGGTGGATAAAGCAGGTTTTTCTCTCTCCTCTCCATGGTGTTTTATTTCTTGATTTGGTATAACAATTTCTTTTGTCATTGGTGTTTAGTCCCTAAGTCACGTCCAACTTTTTTGCAGCCCCATAGACTGTAGCCCGCCAGGCTTTTCTGTCCATGGGATTTCCCAGGCGAGAATACTGGAGTGGGTTGCCATTTCCTTCTCTATCTTTTTTCATTACCGTACTTTTATTTTGAAATAATCTCAACTTTATGAAAAAAGTTGGAAGTGCAATACAAAGAACTCTTTCTACCTGATCCATCTAGGAGTGAGTTGATGACATGATACCCATCACCAGTGTATATTTCCTTCAAGTTTTGCCAGTTGTCCCGATAATGTCTCTAATAGTGAAAGCATCCAGTCCCTAATTACACACTGCCTTTAGCTGTCATGTCTCTTAAGTCTTTTTCAGTCTGAAAAATTTCCTCAAGCTACCCTTGACTCTCATGACCTTAACCATTCTGAAGATTATGGGCCTGTTGTTTTAAAATACGGCGGATTCATTTTGATATTTGGCAAAAATAATACAATTATGTAAAGTTTTAAAATAAAATAAAATTTAAAAAATAAAATAAAATATGGTCCTCAATTGGCATTTGTCTCATGTTCCCTTAACAACTATCTTCAAGTTGGGCGTCTTTGGCAGGAGCAGCACAGAAGTGATGCTGATCTCTTGCTGCCCCAGTCACATGACCATGATTCCTGCTGTACCATTACAGCTGATATTAGTTCCAGTTGCTTGATTAAGGTGGTATCTGCCAAGCTTTTCCATCATAAAGTTACTCTTTTCCCTTGTAATGAGTATTTTGTGAAAGCGTGCTTGGAGACTACAGTGAATACTTTATTTCTCACTGAACTTACAGTGTATTCACTTATTTGTTTATCCACATGCATTCATGGATTGCTATCATATCCAGTGGGCTATATTGATATCCTTTTACTATTTCGATGTAAAAAAAATTTTTTTTTAGATTAGGTCCTTTAAGATGACTCCTATGCCCATTGGCATGTCCATATCATTCTTTTGAGAACTTCATTGCTTTCTGGCCTAATAATATGTTCCAGACTCACCTTGAACTTTCCCCGCCCCAGTCTTAGAGAATAGTATTTAGGAACGAAGATTTCAAGGTCAGATCTATTTATTGTTATTGGAGCTTCACTATACTCAAGCCCTCTCAGTGCACAGAAGTAAAGAATATTTTAGTATGGATTTGCATACACACATGCTCACCCTATATTTCTGTATTTATCTATACATTGGACCCATGAGTCCTTTCTTGTATCACCAATTCTTTTCTGACACCACACGGTTTATTCTGGCTTTTACCCTTTCCATATTTGTAAATCTCTGGCTCTTAATGTGTTTACTTATTAATCAAGCCCTTTCTATATAACCAGTCTCCTATCACCACTGACTTGAACTCCACACAGTGCTATTGTGAGAATTTCTAAAGAGCAACCAAATTGCTTTCAGACTTAGAAGCTAAAAAATGAAATAGGTGGAAAGCAAGAGCCTTTATACTTCGTGCTACATGAAGGCTCAGCTTGACTAGGTTCCTGGGCTACCCTCTAAAAGGCCACTTGTGCTCAGTCCAGTCGGACTCTTTGCAGCTGCATGGACTGTAGCCTGACAGGCTCCTCTGTCCATGGAATTTCCAGGCAAGAATACTGGAGTAAATACCATTTCCTCCTCCAGGGGATCTTCCCAACCCAGGGATCGAACCCATGTCTCCTGCATTGATAGGCAGATTCTTTAATACTGTGCCACCAGGGAAGCCTGTCTACCCTCTAATTTCAGTTTAGTCGCTTAGTCATGTCCAACTGTTTGTGACCCTGTGGACTGCAGCACACCAGGCCTACCTGTCCATCACCAACTCCAGGAGTGTACCCAAACTCATGTCCATTGAGTCGGTGATGCCATCAACCATCTCATCCTCTGCCGTCCCCTTCTCCTCCTGCCCTCAATCTTTCCCAACATCAGGGTCTTTGCAAATGAGTCAGCTCTTTGCATCGGGTAGCCAAAGTATTGGAGTATCAGCCTCAACATCAGTCTTTCCAATGAATATCCAGGACTGATCTCCTTTAGGATGGACTGGTTAGATCTCCTTGTAGTCCAAGGGACTCTCAAGAGTCTTCTCCAACACCACAGTTCAAAAGCATCAATTCTTTGGTGCTCAGCTTTCTTTAGTTCAAAAGCATCAATTCTTCGGCATTCAGCTTTCTTTAGTTCAAAAGCATCAATTCTTTAGCGTTCAGCTTTCTTTACAGTCCAACTCTCACATCCATACATGACTGCTGGAAAAACCATAGCTTTGACTAGACGGACCTTTGTTGGCAAAGTAATGTTTCTGCTTTTTAATATGCTGTCTAGGTTGGTCATGGAGAATTTTGAGCATTACTTTACTAGCGTGTGAGATGAGTGCAATTGTGTGGTAGTTTGAGCATTCTTTGGAATTGCCTTTCTTTGGGATTGGA
>NW_011494948.1:13218142-13218451 GCF_000754665.1 Bison bison bison
ATTATCTGGGTCGTGAAAATCTTTTTTGTACAGTTCTTCTGTGTATTCTTGCCACCTCTTCTTAATATCTTCTGCTTCTGTTAGGTCCATACCATTTCTGTCCTTTATTGAGCTTGTCTAGTCAAGGCTATGGTTTTTCCTGTGGTCATGTATGGATGTGAGAGTTGGACTGTGAAGAAGGCTGAGCACCGAAGAATTGATGCTTTTGAACTGTGGTGTTGGAGAAGACTCTTGAGAGTCCCTTGGACTGCAAGGAGATCCAACCAGTCCATTCTGAAGGAGATCAGCCCTGGGATTTCTTTGGAAGGA
>NW_011494948.1:13218668-13219235 GCF_000754665.1 Bison bison bison
CATTCCAGGATGTCTGGCTCTAGGTCAGTGATCACACCATTGTGATTATCTGGGTCGTGAAGATCTTTTTTGTACAGTTCTTCTATGTATTCTTGCCATCTCTTCTTAATATCTTCTGCTTCTGTTAGGTCCATACCATTTCTGTCCTTTATTGAGCCCATCTTTGCATGAAATGTTCCCTTGGTATCTCTAATTTTCTTGAAGAGATCTCTAGTCTGTGCCATTCTATTATTTTCCTCTATTTCTTTGCACTGATCACTGAGGAAGGCTTTCTTATCTCTCCTTGCTATTCTTTGGAACTCTGCATTCAAATGGGTATATTTTTCCTTTTCTCCTTTGTTCTTCACTTTTCACAGCTATTTTTAAGGCCTCCTCAGACAGCCATTTTGCTATTTTGCATTTCTTTTTCTTGGGGATGGTCTTGCTCCCTGTCTCCTATACAGTGTCATAAACCTCCATCCATAGTTCATCAGGCACTCTATCAGATATAGTCCCTTAAATCTACTTCTCACTTCCACTGTATAATCGTAAGGGATTTGATTTAGGTCATACCTGAATGGTCTAGTG
>NW_011494948.1:13219335-13220501 GCF_000754665.1 Bison bison bison
GGGGACGACAGAGGATGAGATGGCTGGATGGCATCCCTGACTCGATGGACGTGAGTCTGAGTGAACTCCGGGAGTTGGTGATGGACAGGGAGGCCTGGTGTGCTGCGATTCATGGAGTCACAAAGAGTCGGACACGACTGAGCAACTGATCTGATCTGATCTGAGATTGGTCATAACTTTCCTTCCAAGGAGTAAGTGTCTTTAATTTCATAGCTGCAGTCACCATATGCAGTGACTTTGGAGCCAAAAAAATAAAGTCTGACACTGTTTCCACTGTTTCCCCATCTATTTGCCATGAAGTGATGGGACCGGATGCCATGATCTTCGTCTTCTGAATGTTGAGCTTTAAGCCAACTTTTTCACTCTCCTCTTTCACTTTCATCAAGAGGCTGTTTAGTTCTTCTCACTTTCTGCCATAAGGGTGGTGTCATCTGCATATCTGTGGTTATTGATATTTCTCCCAGCAATCTTAATCCCAGCTTGTGCTTCCTCCAGCCCAGCATTTCTCATGATATACTCTCTATATAAGTTAAATAAGCAGGATGACAATATACAGCCTTGACGTACTCCTTTTCCTATTTGGAACCAGTCTGTTGTTCCATGTCCAGTTCTAACTGTTGCTTCCTGACCTGCATACAGGTTTCTCAAGAGGCAGGTCAGGTGGTCTGGTATTCCCATCTCTTTCAGAATTTTCCACAGTTTGTTGTGATCCACACAGTCAAAGGCTTTGGTGTAGTCAATAAAGCAGAAGTAGATGTTTTTCTGGAACTCCCTTGGTTTTTTGACAATCCAGTGGATGTTGGCAATTTGATCTCTGGTTCCTCTGCCTTTTCTAAATCCAGCTTGCACATCTGGAAGTTCACGGTTCACGTATTGCTGAAGCCTGGCTTGGAGAATTTTAAGCATTACTTTACTAGCGTGTGAGATGAGTGCAATTGTGTGGTAGTTTGAGCATTCTTTGGCATTGCCTTTCTTTAGGACTGGAATGAAAACTGATCTTTTCCAGTCCTGTGGCCACTGCTGTGTTTTCCAAATTTGCTGGCATATTGAGTGCAGCACTTTCACAGCATCATCTTTCAGGATTTGGAATAGCTCAACTGGAATTCCATCACCTCCACTAGCTTTGTTCGTAGTGATGCTTTCTAAGGCCCACTTGACTTCACATT
>NW_011494948.1:13220601-13237077 GCF_000754665.1 Bison bison bison
ACAGATTTAGGTCATACCTGAATGGTCTAGTGATTTTCCCTATTTTCTTCAATTTCAGTCTGAATTTGGCAATAAGGAGTTCATGATATGAGCCACAGTCAGCTCCTGGTCTTGTTTTTGCTGACTGTATAGAGCTTCTCCATCTTTGGCTGCAAAGAATATAATCAATCTGATTACCGCTCATGGGTCTACCCTCTAAGCCAAGCATCAAATATCATTTGCCTAGAGAATGCTATTATGTTTCATGTTTCTGACTTTGAATGAGAGAATGCTATCACTGAGACCCTTGTCCCTCCTGTTCTCTAGCTCACAAGTTCATAACCTGGGGTCCATGTACTCTGGGGACTCTATAAGCCCCTAGCATATGTGCAAAATGTGCTTCTCCCTGGTGACAGATCACAGCTTTCTTGAGATTCTTAGAGAGATCTGTGACCCAGGAACATTAACTATTTGCTGTACATCCAAAGGTTCAAAGCAGATTCCATCTTACTAATAATCAAAGCAAATAAAAAAGATTTGTTGATAGGAAATTGGTAAAGATGAAATCTGTATTAGTTTTTTATTATTGCTATAACAAAGTACCACAAATTGAGTGGCTTACAACACCACAAATTTATTCTTACAGTCAAGGAAGTCAGAAGTCTAAAGGAGTCAAGGTCAGTCAAGTGAGTTTCTTCTGGAGACTCTAGGGGGAAAGCCATTTTCTTGCCTTTTGCAGCTTCCAGAGCCACCCACATCCTTTGCGCCTTCTTCCGTCTTCAAGACCAACAACTGCTATCTTCACATCTCTCTCTGATTCTTATCCTCTATTCTCCCAATTGTTAGGACCCTTGTGGTTACATTGGGCCTACCTTTATTGGACAATCAAGGACAGTCTCCCATCTCACCATCCTTTCTTATCACATCTGCAAAGTCTCTTTTGCTATGTAAGGTAACAGATTCATAGGTTTCAGAGATATACGATGTGGACATCTTTAAGAGGCTATTATTCATTATTCTTCCTACCAACCACAATAGCCAAGAATTGGTTGACATGTACTATCATGCATTTTTACCTAAAACATGAATTAGTATAACATTTCTGGAGGGCAACTTGGCAATATATATTAGTATTTTTTATTTTATTTTATTGAAGTATAGTTGATTTACAATGCTGTGTCAGTTTCAGGTATACAGAATGATTCAGAACAGGAGAGAAAAGGGTCTCAGTGACAGCATATCTATCTGTCTCTCTATACATAGATTGTCACCGAATACTGAGTGGAGTTCCTTGTGCTATATAGTACATCCTTGTTAGTTATCTAGCTTGTATGTAATGTGCGCGTATGTTCATCTCAAGCTCCTGATTCATCCCTCCCCCTCGCATTTCCCCTTTGGTAACCATTGTTTTCTGTCAGTCTGTTTCTGTTTTGTAAATAAGTTCATTTTATCAGGTTTTATTTTTAAAAAAGTCTTGACAGCTAAATTCCCTGTCCTTTCAGCTTCCATGTATAAGTGCTATCATATGATATTGTCTTTCTCTGTCTGACTTCCTTCATTTAGTATGAGTTTCCAGGCCTATCCACGTTGCTGCCAGGGGCACTGTTTCATTCTTTCTCGTGGCTGAGTAATATTCCATTGTCTGTACGTACCACATCTGCTTTACGCATTCCTCTCTTGATGGATATTTAGGTTGTTTCCATGTCTTGGCTATTTGTACCAATATTTTTAAATGATACTCATTAGCCCACTGATACCACTTCAGTAATGTAACCTAAGGAGGTTTTTGGATACAGAGATGTATATACTAAAAAAAGTCACCATACCATAATTTATAACGATGAAAAACTGAAACAATGCAATCATTTATAAATAGAGAATTAAATAAAAGTTCTGATACATTCATGTATAGAATCTTAAGCAGCAATTTAAAAGGATAATATATTTCTATTCATTAATGAGACTAGCCAAAATTTATCGGTCTATCCAGTGATATGTGCATGTAATTCAGAAGCAACATTCATAATGGTTAAGATTTTTTAATATTTATACTTTTCTTAGCTTTTAATCTATAATGAACATTGGTATTTTTTTAAGACAAGTTGAGCCTATTAAAAGGCAAAAAGGTGCTGGATTTATTTCCCTTCTCTTATGAAAATGGCATTTGTCTTTGGAGGTAAAAACACATCTTGCACAGGCATTTAGTGATTTTATTAGACTTTGTGTTCTCAGTGTACAGAAACTGTAACGATCTCTTACCCTAGACCAGGGGTTGGCCCTTGGGCCTAGTCTAGTCACCACTTGTCTATAAAGCTTCAGCTGTGCACAGCCATACCCATTTCATGGATATATTGTCTCTGACTGCTTTCAAGGTACAATGGCAGAGTTGAGTTTGTGACAGAGACCATATGGCCCACAATGCCTAAAATATTTACTCTGTGACATTTCACTAAAAAAGTTGGTGACTCCTGCTCTAGGCTTCCTTACTGATAGCAATGGTAAAAGTCTTTCTACTGCTTCATTTTTAAACAAATTTGTGTTTATTTATTTATTTGGCTGTGCTGGGTCTTTGCTGCTGCACAGGCTTTTCTGTGGTTGTGGCAGGCAGGGGCTCCTCTCTGGGTGTGCTGCACAGGCTTCTCATTCCAGCGGCTTCTCTTGCTGTGGGGCACAGAGCGTTTGGACCTCAGTAGTTGCAGCACTGGGCTCAGTGGTTGTGGTGCATGGGCTTAGTTGCCCCATGGCATATGGGATCTTTTGGGACCAGGAGTCCAACCCATGTCTCCTGCATTGGCAGGCTGATTCTTTACCACTGAACCACCAGGGAAGCCCTTCTACGGCTTCATTTTTAAGAAATTTTTTGTCAAGGAGTTAGATAGCAGTGTGTGAGCACCTTACTGTAAGCACTCTTATTTCCTGCTACCCTTCCAAAGTCAGAAATGCATTTTAGGGGGAAGAAACCTCCTTACTTTAGGAAAAAGTTGTCCTTCCTTGTCTATTTTCTGGGGTTCCCAGTTTTAGTTTTCCAAAAAGCTCTAGGAGCAAACCTCTTGTGGAATGCTAATTGCATGTTGTAAAACAGAGTACAGGTTACTGCATGTGGTACATAACCCACCCCACCACTGAGCACCCTTGCTCTGCCCAAGCCTGGACATCAAGGCTTTCATCTCTGATGACCCTGGGATGCCTTGGAGAAGTTTAGTGGGAACATCAGCTCTCGCTTCCATCAGTTGTCACAAGGTTAGGTAAATGACCCTGTTTCAAAATGCATTTTCCTTTCTAGATCCTCTACCTTCCCCCAGTGTGAGTGTTCTGGAGAATAGGGAAGCCCCCCAAAAAGAATAAATTTGAGCAAGAAGTGATCTGTTCCCAACAGAACACCATGTGTTCTGCCTCACCCGTTCAGGCCTAGATTGGCCCTGAATCCCGGGTTTCCTAAGGAAATTGCATTGGTTTTGGGGGGTTTCAAAAACCAGATGATTCTTCCAAAGATCCAAATTGGCCCCAGAGGTCTGAACCATACTCCTTCTCCCTTACACCTTTATGGAGCCCACTAAATGTTCCAAAGGGAGTCTCCAGATATACACAGAACCGAACCACTGGGAACCAGATGCAGAGAGGATTAGGATCCAAAGCAAGTCAATATAGGAATGTTCCAAAGCAAAGAGGAAGCATCCGGATAGCTACTCTCTCTTTAGATGCAAGTGACATTGCTGTGTTGGCTTTTCCTGTTAGGATAGTAGGTTTCTGATCTCTCCTTCAGAGTACACCTTTGTTTATGGCCCCTTGACAAACCACACACTCTTCAGGCTCGCCTGCCAAAGACCAGACATCACCCGCTAGAACCTACGATTACCCCAGCCAGCAGCATCCTCACCGACACTCAGCAACAACACCTCGCCTCACTCTTCCTGTCCGTGGCTCAAGTCCCTACTTCAGCTTGCCTGTTTCACCCCCCACCTTCTTCACTTCACTCACAGTGTTTATTATTTTCTTTGCTAAGCTGAGAAGTTTCTGGAGCCTTGACACCCAGGAGACGTATATGGGGATAATAAATTCAGGAGAGGTCTCTGTGCTCACCCAGCCACCCCACCCCTGCCGCTGGCCCTGGAATTCCTCGTCAGCAGTTGCTCCTTCCTATGACTTGCCGCTGAACTCTGCGGCGTGCCCCAGTGAGGCCTCTCAGGATACCTGCTATGAATATTAGCCATTCTTCATCTCCACTGCTGTTCTGTGGCTTTGTTTCAACAGAAGAGAGCTGAAATGGGGTGTGTACAAGGCCATGAGCGAAGGCTCTTTTTTTTTTTTTGGAGTGTGTGGGGTTTTATTTCTTTTCAAAGGCTCTGGCCCATAAACAGAGCCAAACCTAGGCTGAGTTCATGAAGGCATGTTGGCTCTGAGCTGCCGCTGGCTTTGTTTTTTTTTCCCCCAGCCTAATCTGGATATTTTCTAGCTTGCCTGCCATTGGCTGGAGTGAGGGGGTGAGTCGGTTATATTACTTCAGGGAAGAGAATAAATATTCATAGAGTCCACAACTTTTACTCTGAAACTGTCCTTCTCACAACAGTAGCGCCTTGATAACACAGAGCAATTCTTCAAAGTCCTGAAATATTGTCCCATTTTGGACCAAATGTGAACCATCAGTCTCCTTATTTACAGAATCTAGACTCAGTGGGTGTCATCAATAAACATACACAGAGAGGGGAGTTGTCTTAGAACCATCCTCGGAAGTATGGTATGACCCAAGTATGATCCACGTTCTAGGGTTCATTCAACGGTCATCATATCAGTAGATTGAAACTCCTTCCTTAACCCCAGGCAGCCTGCAGTCAGGCCTCCTCTGGGGTCATCCCAGTCTTCCTTCCTGCAGGCCAGGTAGCACCTGCCAGCAGCCTGAGGGTAGATACAACCAGGGACTTATAAACCCAGAAATCTGAAACTTAAAAAAAAAAAATGCTGCTGTATTTTTAAAGGTGTTTTTTATGCCAAGAGCCTGCTGGCAGAGGAGGACACCTGGGAACTCATGTATTATGCACTTGAGATAGCCTCAATCCCAGTGAACCCTACTGAAAATTTAAAAGAAACTGGGCCAGTTTCCCAGAGCCCCCTGGTGCCTGCCCCGACGGTGGCCCAGGCAGCCCTGGAGAAGCACGTGGCTCAGCACTGCCAGACTCAGACCACGCAGTCATACTTTCTCAGCCAAGACTGTATGTACATGCACATCCTAAGAGGCACCTTGGCTTCCTTACCTCTAAGAGAATGACCAGGTCCTCAGGTATGGATGAGGGCAGTGACCAAGCAATAAGCAAATCGTTTTGGAGAAGGCAGGGCCTTCCTCAAGTCATTAATCTGGATGGTGCTGCTTTTCATGCTGAGACATATAATAGGTTCTTCTACCAGATGCCCAGGGACCATGTAGACATTAGCATGCCCCCTGCCAATGGAAACCCAAAGCTTGCCCTAAGGGTAAAAAAGATATTTGGGGAATGGAAAATGGGCTTGTATTTTTCCTTTTTTCCAGGAATGTTTTAATGTTCGTTTTCTTTGGGCAAATGTACATGGGAACAGTCTTGGCCTGGTTACTTGACCAGCTTAATGGGAGGTCCTAGAAATCAGAATGAAAATTGAAGTCGCTTGTCTTCTCCTACAGCCTTCTGGGGTCCAGCTGACAAATGGGGAGTAAGGAAGGGAGCTTTTTTGCAATGTGAATTAATTATGTCTCAGCCTGCTGCCCACTCCCATTCATTCAGTGGGAGCTGCTTCAGAGACCAGCTCTGTCACCCAGTGGGGATACCACACCTGAAAGGAGAGAGAGCCAGGAAATGCAGTGAGGCCCACCCCACCCCACCCCCCCATACCACGCACAGAATGGAGATCCGCCATCGGTGGTAAATGGCTGAGTGAGCGTTTTCCAGTAGTGCAAAATTAGATTAAGGAAAGGACTCCCAGACTGGCTCCACCACGTGCCAAGTTTCATCCCAGCACACATCATTTCTATAGTTAAAGTTTTAACTCGGTGAAAAACTACAGGATTATTATGGAAATGCTGACAGGCGTGGAGCCAGCCTGTGAAGTCATAATGCCACGTCTCTAATATTTTTACACAGCATGTCCTAATCTGCCACAGCTTTCTTCTCCTTTAGATGGCAATCCAGTAAATGAAAATTCCTAGAGCACTGCTTCCCTCTCCTCCTCCTTTAGGTGGTGTAGCCCCATTTTCCAGCCATTCTTCCTTGGAAACCTCTCTCAGTCCATTTACATCTTCTGTATAATCAGTGCGTCAAGCTCAGCTGCCTTTTTCTGAGCTGTTTGGCTGTGCGGGGAGAAGAGGCGGGAGAATATGCAAGCCTGAACTCTTGCCTTCTGCTCATTAGGGCTAAGAACTCATGAAAATAAACTCCGGATGTGTAACTCACATAAGTGACAGGCAGCTAATGAAGGCCTGGGTCGGCTTGAGCTATCCTACACGGAGGTCCACAAATCAAGCTGCTTGCAGACCAGAAATCCTGTTGATTTTCAGCCCTTCCACAGAAAGGTCCAGTGAGTGATGACCATCATGAGTTCAGAGCTTCTTTCTAGACAGGAGACTCAAAGGCAGCCCTGTCCCACCTCCTGTAAGGTGAGCCAGCCTCTTTCACAGAGGGTGCAAGGAGGCTGAGGTCAGGGGCCACCAGGCCTCCTGGTTTTCCATCCCCGCTGTTTCCCTCACCTGTTGAACTCAAGCTGTTTTCCTGAGCGAGGCTATTTTAGTTCCAGAAACTCTTGTGAAATAGGAGACAATGGTGAGGAAAGTCAGTGAGGTCAATTTGACTTAATCGGGGATATCAATGCATGGCAGCTGACAGCTACACTGACTCCCAGCTGATACAATTTCATATATAATTTGATTTCTTATTGCACACATCTCCCCCATTCTAAACTTTTATCCCTCTCCTATTAATGTGGTTGGGGAAAAAAAAGAAAAGTAGGTGAAGCTAGGAGGAAAACCTTCACACATATGTGAATCCCACCGGGCTCTGGCTCAGCATGGACCCGCAGCAGGCTCAGGAATGGAGGCCTGAACACGGTATTCTCTTTCACTGGTTAAGAAGGATTGATAGGGGATTCCTGTTGCCAGAACTCTCAGGATCCAGGCAGCATTCCCAAGCACTGCTTCCTCCTCAGCCACCTACCCAACCCAAGACCTGTATGAACTGAGGTCTGCAGAGAGCGAGCACTGTCCTTCCCTGGGGATGGACCATTTCCTGGGCTGGACATTGAGGTTGGGAGGATGGAAATGGTCAGTGTTCATGTAGCTGGGAGGGAAACAGAAGAAGAGATGCCAGCCCCTGTGGAAGATGCTGTTAATGTGCCCATGAAAGCCAAAGGGGAGGAGGCAGGGCTCCTGATCGAGCCTCTCTGGAGGTGGGGAGTGCAGTTGTACACCATCTTCGGTGTCCTTGCAGATGTCACCCAGAGAGATTGCTCACTTTCACAGAATGATGGATACTCCTCTTACTTTAACAAATGAGAAATGTCCGTGACAGAAAGGAACCCCTGTGACAAGCCAGGTTTTCTCATTAGCCGTGAAACATGGATAATTACTCACTGGGAACATACACAGTGGGAATTCATGTGAGATTCCTTCCTTTGACTCTTGCTGCTGGCAAACCTCAGAGACCACTGTGTACACACAGAGACAAGCACATAAATGTGTACATAAAAGCACAGGGGCCTGCACTCCATGTGTGCTGAGGGGATACCGACCCTGAGTACAAAGGAAGTTTTTAAGGAGTTATGTGTTTGGTTAAAAGCATTGAAAGACAGATATGTGATGGAAAAGACAGGTGACCTGCAATATGAGTCATTCACTTTAGTTATAATTAGTTTATTTTGGTCTTTACTTTCCCTTTCCTAATGAAAGTAGACTTTGCTAAGAGCATTTTCAATCCAAGAGGAGAGTTACACACAGTCTCTGTGGTCAGTGTCCAGATGTGAAGGGAAATAGAACACCCTATCTAGCAGATGGAGACTGCCTCAACAAGGGAAGAATATTTAGGACTGTCATAATTAGGATATACATTTAGCAACCTACAGCAAAGATCCAGCTGATACAGTACAAAGAGAACAAGAGAGGAATAGAATCCTATCTCACATAGAAGTTCCCAGGCATTGTGTGGTAAGTTACCATGTCACCTAGCGACCCAGGCCAAAATAAAAATCATTTTAAATCCTGTTGCTCTACCATCCTGGAATGTTGCCTTCACTGACCTAAGCCAGCCAGTTCACTCCACGTACATGCTGTCAACAGCAGGATGGAGGAAGGGGTAAGAAAGGCAGGTCTTTTCTTTGACAGCCATGTTCCAGAAGGTGTGCATATCACTTTCCTTCTCATGTCACTGAATGGAATCACATGGCCCACATTTTAATTCAGGGGTGGCGGGAAATGTCTTTCTTCCATGCAGCTATGGCCCTACCTAGAAACCAGGGGTTCATTTACACGAAGGAGGAAAGGGCAGATATGAGGGGATAACTAGCCATTTCTGCCATAGAAGGCAACCACACTGAAGTTGTTGCAGTCAAGTGTGACACAAGCACGGGGAAAGTGATCTCTGACTTCAAGGGAGGTAAATGAATGAAGGAATGAATGAAACTACTAGCAGGAAGGTTTTCTTTTGTACATAAGTATAGTTGACTTATAGTGTGTGTTAATGCTGTACAGCAAAGTGATTCAATTATACACACACACACACACACACATTCTTTTTCACTATGGTTTATCATAGGATGTTGAATTTAGTTCTTGTCCTGTACAGTAGGATCTTGTTATTTATCCATCCTATAAGCTGGTGTCGGCTAACCCCAACCTCCCCCTCCATCTGTTCCTCATAGCAACCACCAGTGTGTTCTCTGTCCACGTTTCTGTTTCATAGATAGGTTCATTTATATTGATTTTAGATTCCACATATAAGCGACATCCTATAGAAATTCTTTCTCCTTCTGACTTACTTCACTTGGTATGATAATCTCTAGGTCCATCCATGTTGTTTCAAATGACATCATTTCATTCATTTTTATGGCTGAGTCCATTGTATATATGTACCACGTATTCTTTATCCATTCATCTGTCAATGGACATTTAGGTGTTTTCCATGTCTTAGCTATCAGGAATAGTGTTGCTATGAACATTGGGGTGCATGTATCTATTTGAATTATAGTTTTGTCCAGATATAGGCCCAGGAGTGGGATTGCTAGATCATATGGTAATTCTATTTTTAGTTTTCTGAGGAACCTCCATACTGTTTTCCACAGTGGCTGCACACCAACAGAATAGGAGGGTTCCCTTCTCTCCAGCATTTGTAACTTTTTGTAGACTTTTTAATGATGGTCATTCTGACTAGTGTAAAACCTCATTGTAGTTTTGATTTGCATTTCTCTAATATTTAGCGATGTTGAGCATCTTTTCAAGTGCCTATTGGCCATCTATATGTCTTCTTTGGAGAAATGTCTATTTAGGGCTTCTGCCCATTTTTGGATTAGGTTTTTGGTTTTTGTTGTTGAGTTGTATGAGCTATTTATGTATTTTAGAAATTAAACCTATGTCAGTTACATCATTTGCAAATATTTTCTCCTGTAGCTTGGCTTTTCATTATCTTTTATCATTTCCTTTGCTGTGCAAGAGCTTCTAAGTTTACTAGGTCTCATTTGTTTATTTTTGTTTTTATTTCTGTTGCCTTGGGAGACTGATGTAAGAAAACATTTGTGTGATTTATGTCAGAGAATGTTTTGCCTATTTTCTCTTCCAGGAGTTTTATGCGATCACATCTAATGTTTGAGTCTTGAAGCCGTTTTGAGTTTATTTTTGTGTAGGGTGTGGGGGTGTTCTGACTTCACTGATCTATATGTGGCTGTCCTGCTTTCCCAACACCACTTCATCAAGAGACTGTCTTTCCTCCATTATATATTCTTGCCTCCTTCGTCGAAGATTAATTGACTGTAGGTGTGAATATATGAAAAGCAATATTTTTGAACACTGAGCCATTTCTGATGATCAATAATTTCATGTTTTTTTCTCTTTTTTATGGGTAATTTCATATATATACAAAGTAAACAGAGCAGCATAATGAACCCCACACACTTGTCACCCAGCTCCAACAAACAATATCCTGCCATTCCTGTTTTGTTTTTACTTCCATGAACTTCGCACCACCCCCATATGTACTCATTTTCTTTTAGGCAAAATTTACATTTATTAAAATGCACAAATTTTAGCCATACAATTTTGGCAGATATACCTGTATAACCACATCCTTGACTAATATATGTTTGACCACTTGATTTTTTTTCAGTCTTTTTTCTCTCTTTGCTTCATTCTGGCTAATTTCTATTACTACATCTTCAATTATCACAAATCTTTCTTCCATAATATTTAATCTTCTAATCCTGACTAGTGAATTTTTCATTTTATAAAATATGCTTCATTTCTAGAAGTATATTTGATTCTTTCTAAAACTTCCATTTTCTTACTATGTATATATTTTCCTTTAAATATTTATTTTTAATACCCTGCTTTAATATCTTTGTCTACTAATTTCATCATCCCTGTTGTTTCTAGATCTGTTCCCACTGAATGATTTTTATCTTGATTATGGGTCACATTTTCCTGCTTCTTGACTTATCAAGTAATATTTGATTGAAAGCTACACAATGTAAATTTTATACCAAGTGTTTAGATTTTGTTGTATTCTAGCAATTGGATTTTATTCTCTCAAGCAGTTAAGTTATTCAAAGTTTAATCTGATCTTTTTGAAGTTTGTTCTGAAGTTTGATTAAGAGCTAGTCAATAGTAGGCTTTACCCTGGGGCTCTTCTAGGGTCTCTATTGAGTTCCTCTCATGGTGAATAAGGATTGCACTCTGGCTGGTCAGAACTTAAAGCCCGTCTAGCCCTTCTGGAGCTTTGGGAAATGGTAAATTCACAGCTCCCTGGTTGATCTTTGGTCAGTGTAGAGTTTCACTCTATAGGTGCATACATCTTTATTTGGGCAAAGACTCAAAAGGAATTTATGTATATTTCTGGAGCTCTTTTTCTACGTAACACTATTATTTCCAGAATTCTGCTCAACTTCCAGATGCCTCAACCTCACTGAACTCTGTTTTTTGTCTCATTCCTTAGTCCAGATTGTCATGCTCTACCTGGGATAGTCCTTTGATATGGGTTGAATTGTAGCCCCTCAAAAGTTGCTGAAATCTCTAATCCTCAGTACCTATGAATGTGACCTTATTTGGAAATAGAGTCTGGGCAGATGATCAAGTTAAAATGTTGTCATTAGGATAGGCCCTAATCTAATTTGACTGGTGTCATTATAAAGAGGAGAAAAATTGTACACAGAGACAGGCATGCACTCAAGGGAGAAATCCATGCACACATGAATGAAGAGATTGGAGTGACGTATCTACAAGCCAAGGGAGACCAAAGATTGCCAGGAAACCACCAGAAGCTAAAAGAGACAGAACAGACTACCCCCTCACAGTCCTCAGAAGGACTGTGACATTTTGACACTGCTGACATTTTGATCTCAAACTTCTAGACTCCAGAACTGTGAGACAATAAAATTGTGTCATTTAAGTCTACTAGTCTGTGATACTTTGTTCTGGCAACCCTAGGAAATGATTACCTCCTCCCTACCCTGCAGCTCAGAATGTCCCTCCAAGCAGGAAGGCAGGGAATTCATCGGGTTCACTAATCTATTTCTTTTCTTTCAGGAATCACAGCCAACTACTATCTGTTACCTAATGTCCAAAAAAGTAGCTTCATACACATTTTTGTCAGTTTTCTAGGTGTTTATGGCAAGAGAATAAACCCAGTTCTTATTATTCCATCATGCTTTCAAGATTTTTTTTAATATACTAATTTCATCACTTTGAGTATTACGTTTCTAGGTGGTTTGTTAACCTTATTGAAACTTTATGGGTCTCTAAGTTTGGGAGGTTTGTTATTTTTCTTTCCTCTAATACATTTGTCTCATTTTTTTCTTTCCTTATTGGGCTTCAGTTACACATATACTAGACTTCTTTTCCCACAGGTCAGTGGAGCTCTGTTTTTGTTTTTGTTTTTTTCCCTTCTATCTTTTTTCCCTCTGTTCTTCATGTTGGATAATTTCAGCTGAACTACCTTCATGTTCATTGACACTTTCTCCTGCCATCTCCAATTTTCTGTTAGGCCCATCAGATGAAATATCATTTCATTTTTCTGTTTCAGCTCTAGAATTAGTTTTCATAGTGTCTACTTCTTTACTGAGTTACTCCATCTTTTCATTATTATGAGCAGACTTTCCTCTAAGTCCTTAAGCGTATTTATAATCGTGGCTTTAAAGTCACTCTCCACTCATTTCAATGCTTGCATCATCTCAGGATTGGTTCTCTTGACTGCTATTTTTCTTGAGTATGGGTTACATTTTTATCTCACCTAGTGGTTTTTAATTGTAAAATGAAAATTATAGATGATATACTAGAAAGACTTTGGATTCTGTTATATTCTTCTGAAGAGTGTTTGGTTTTGTTCTAAAAGGCAGTTAAATTGGCTGGACTCAACCTCTGTCTTCCCTACAGTGGGAACTGAATTCTCCTCTCTGATGTCAGCTTATAGCTGCTGCCCTCTTGCTGGGATCCTCTGGGGTCTGCTAAAAAGAATTTGGACAGGATTTATGCAAATTTTAAGGTTTATCTTGAAGGATTTTACTGCTTAACTTTCCAGCTATTCTAACAGCCCCCAGACACTATCCTCTGACATCTCAAGACAATAAAGCTATACATTTTCCAGCAACCTCAGTCATACGGGGTTTGAGGAATTTCCTCAGCAAAAAAAGCCATTAGATAGCAAATCACTCCTGTTGCAGTTCCTGGGTTTCTAGGACAGACTCCTCTTCTGTTTGTGCCACTGCTTTTGATTACTCTTCAGTGCTTTACAAGAGTTGTTGTTTTGTGTATTTTATTGTTGTTTAAGTTTTAAGATAGTCCAACCATGTTATTCACCATTTTTTGGATGCTACAATCCCTAGTCAGTCCCTTGTTTTGAGAGTTTTCTGGCCAAGATCTATCCCATTCCTGTTTTGCAACATTTTAAGCATTCTCATTCACCCTCTTCTTTAATCCTTTATCTTCCTAATAACACAGTTGTTGGTATACTTCTTTTTTTATTTTATTTTATTTAACTTTACAATATTGTATTGGTTTTGCCATATATCAAAATGAATCTGCCACAGGTATACATGTGTTCCCCATCCTGAACCCTCCTCTCTCCTCCCTCCCCATACCATCCCTCTGGGTCATCCCAGTGCACCAGCCCCAAGCATCCAGTATCGTGCGTCAAACCTGGATTGGCAACTCGTTTCATATATGATATTATACATATTTCAATGCCATTCTCCCAAATCATCCCACCCTCTCCCTCTCCCACAGAGTCCAAAAGACTGTTCTGTACATCAATGTCTCTTTTGCTGTCTCATATACAGGGTTATTGTTACCATCTTTCTAAATTCCATATATGGTATACTTCTAAAGATTCAAGGCCCAGAGGTAAATTCTGTCTTTAAAAAATATGTGTACTTAGTAATGAATGGTATGTTTTGACTTTGCAGAGCACTTTTGTTTCCAATTGCACTAACTTGGAATTCCTGATCATTATTAAAACATGAGTTGGAATGAAGTTTATCTTTTTGTTACCTGGGCTCAGAGACTGGTTGTGGAAAGAATATGTTTCGTTTGTCATTTTCATTTTAAAATAAATGAAATCACTCATTCATTCCACAAACTCTTGTATAACTCAGTTATTTGCTAGTAATTTGTTTCTTTAATCCCTTTCCTTTCTGGATTCCCATGACATCACATGGTCTCAATTTTTCTCCTATCTCATAGACCCCTTTAATGCCTCCTCTCCCTTCCTCAATCAATGAACATTAGAGTTCTTCCACTGTCTTCTCCTGAGACCTGGCCTCTTTTCACTGAAGACTTCTTCCACGCATCTATGAGAATGGTTCCCAAAATATGTCTTCAGCTTTTACTGCTAACTTCCATTTTAATCATATCAATGGATTTTTCCATCCTTTGATTCTGTCACAACCTTTAAAGTCAATATGCTTAAAACTGAATGTATGCATCACTGGGGGGGAAATAAGGAATAGCTTCTTTTCCTGATTTACTTGCTTCTGTTAACAATGCCACTAGTGTTACAGTCTCTTCCACTTCTCTTCTTTGTCTCCACCCACTTCTACCCACATCCTGTCAGAGCTACGTTTGCAGATATGTCTCATTTCTTGTATGTCTCATATCCTGTATTCTTTCTCTCAAGCCAGTACATCTTAGAAAGAGCCACCTTAATGATTCTTCTAAAGCCAGCCTAGATCACCCCTCTCTTCAGAAACCTGCAGGGGTTCCCAAAAGGCCATATGTTGTCCTTTAAGATCCTCTCTATTGCAACTGCTACCACCATGCCAGCATCAGCTTTGCCCCCCATGTTCCAATCAAGTCAACTTAGTTTTTTCTCTAAGACATATCGCCAGTTCTTTCATCTTTGTACCCTTGCTCATACTGTATCTTCTAGACTGCACTCCTCTTCTAGTATCCATGATCTCCATTTTTCTTAATCCTCAATAATCTCCATGTATAACTTCCCTTCCAGGAGCCTTTCATCAGCATAGTTCAATTTTACTACATATTGATCTAAACAATTCTTTGCCCTTTACACTGGTATATCTGAGAAGAGGAGTGAGAACAATGAGTTTGAGATGATGTTGAGAACCTAAAAGCACCTTAAAATTCTCTAACTCACTGGTTACCAATAAAAGAATCTTCTTATACAGAAGTCCAATATATTAATTCTGCTGTAATCGAAATGAGGATAAAGGCCCCAAAATCCCATCTAGAGAATCCAGATTCCCTATCAAATTTCCCCAACCCTCTCCCCCTCCCTGGTACCTCTGCAAAACCTTAGGGCCCCAAGGAACATCAATTTGAAAAGTATTTATTAAATCAAAAGCTCTCTTTTATAGATTGGAAAACAGAAACCAGAGAACCTTACCAAAATCTAGAGTTCTCTTTTGAGAGTCATGTATCTATGCTTTCAAAACTTCCTACAAAACAGATCTTCACCCTGATAGATTTCAGAGTGAGAGGCATTACTGTGAATGTAGCTTCTCAAATACTGAATGTCTTAGTCACTGCTCCTCAAGAATCTTTCTCACGTTCAGTTTCAAAAACTCCACATCCATGGCAGCCCTCATGCTCACTAGGAGTACCAAGCTGAAGGCCCTAGAAATGGGTCCAACATGCAGGACCCTGATGGGTTAAGAGAGATAGCCTGGCTGTACAGTCTAACCTCTGATTCCAGGAAACAAAAATGATTTTAAATGTAATTGTTATGCAAATGTACCACTTCTGTTCAGTCTCTCAGTCGTGACCCACTCTTTGTGACCCCATGAATTGCATCACGCCAGGCCTCCCTGTCCATCACCAACTCCCGGAGTTCACTCAAACTCATGTACATCGAGTCGGTGATCCCATCCAGCCATCTCATCCTCTGTCGTCCCCTTCTCCTCCTGCCCCCAATCCCTCCCAGCATCGGGGTCTTTTCCAATGAGTCAGCTCTTCGCATGAGGTGGACAAAGTACTGGAGATTCAGCTTTAGCATCAGTCCTTCCAATGAAACCCAGGACTGATCTCCTTTAGGATGGAATGGTTGGATCTCCTTGCAGTCCAAGGGACTCTCAAGCATCTTCTCCAACACCACAGTTCAAAGCCATCACTTCTTCAGCACTCAGCTTTCTTGACAGTCCAACTCTCACATCCATACATGACCACTGGAAAAACCATAGCCTTGAGTAGACGGACCTTTGTTGGCAAAGTAATATCTCTGCTTTTCAATATGCTATCTAGGTTGGTCCTTTCCTTCCAAGGAGTAAGCGTCTTTTAATTTCATGGCTGCAGTCACCATCTGCAGTAATTTTGGAGCCCCAAAGTAAAGTCTGACACTGTTTCCCCATCTATTTCCCATGAAGTGATGGGACCAGATGCCGTGATCTTAGTTTTCTGAATGTTGAGCTTTAAGCCAACTTTTTCACTCTCCACTTTCACTTTCATCAAGAGGCTTTTTAGTTCCTCTTCACTTTCGGCCATAAGGGTGGTGTCATCTGTGTATCTGAGGTGATTGATATTTCTCCCAGCAATATTGATTCCAGCTTGTGTTTCTTCCAGCCCAGCGTTTCTCATGATGTACTCTACATAGAAGTTAAATAAGCAGGGTGACCATATACAGTCTTGACGTACTCCTTTTCCTATTTGGAACCAGTCTGTTGTTCCATGTCCAGTTCTAACTGTTGCTTCCTGACCTGCATATAGGTTTCTCAAGAGGCAGGTCAGGTGGTCTGGTATTCCCATCTCTTGAAGAATTTTCCACAGTTTATTGTGATCCACACAGTCAAAGGCTTTGGCATACTCAATAAAGCAGAAATAGATGTTTTTCT
>NW_011494948.1:13237177-13237574 GCF_000754665.1 Bison bison bison
GAGATCTCTAGTCTTTCCCATTCTGTTGTTTTCCTCTGTTTCTTTGCATTGATCGCTGAGGAAGGCTTTGTTATCTCTCCTTGCTATTCTTTGGAACTCTGCATTCAGATGGAAATATCTTTCCTTTTCTCCTTTGCTTTTCCCTTCTCCTCTTTTCAGAGCTATTTACAAGGCCTCCTCAGCCAGCCATTTTTCTTTTTTGCATTTCTTTTCCATGAGGATGGTCTTGATCCCTGTCTCCTGTACAATGTCACAAACCTCCTCCATAGTTCATCAGGCACTCTGTCTATCAGATCTATCCCTTAAATCTATTTCTTACTTCCACTGTATAATCATAAGGCATTTTATTTAGGTCATACCTGAATGGTCTAGTGGTTTTCCCTACTTTCTTCAATTT
>NW_011494948.1:13237674-13238243 GCF_000754665.1 Bison bison bison
TCAAGAGGCAGGTCAGGTGGTCTGGTATTCCCATCTCTTGAAGAATTTTCCACAGTTTATTGTGATCCACACAGTCAAAGGCTTTGGCATACTCAATAAAGCAGAAATAGATGTTTTTCTGGAACTCTTTTGCTTTTTCATTGACCCAACGGATATTGGCAATTTGATCTCTGGTTCTTCTGCCTTTTCTAAAAGCAGCTTGAACATCAGGAAGTTCACGGTTCACATACTGCTGAAGCCTGGCTTGGAGAATTTTGAGCATTACTTTACTAGTGTATGAGATGAGTGCAATTGTGCAGTCGTTTAAGCATTCTTTGGCATTGCCTTTCTTTGGGATTGGAATGAAAACTGACCTTTTCCAGTCCTGTGGCCACTGCTGAGTTTTCCAAATTTGCTGGCATATTGAGTGCAGCACTTTCACAGCATCATCTTCCAGGATTTCAAATAGCTCAACTGGAATTCCATCACCTCGACTAGCTTTGTTCATAATGATGCTTCCTAAGTCCCACTTGACTTCACGTTCCAGGATGTCTGGCTCTAGGTCAGTGATCACACCATCATGATTATCT
>NW_011494948.1:13238773-13252720 GCF_000754665.1 Bison bison bison
TCTTTCTGGCTACTTCCTGCTGAACTGGGGTGGCAAGGGGTATTGGGCCTCCCCCTCTTGTTAGTCTCAATCCTCAGAGTCCTTATAGCGGTGTCCAAGGGTATGTGATATTTTTTGTGGTCAGCTGTAGTTTTATATCTTTGTTGAACTGGCACTGCATGTTGTAGCTGGTTGACCTTAACTGGAGGTCTTCTGGAATCTGAGACGGCCACGTGAGTTTTCTGCTGAGTTTGGTTTTCGTTGTCCCAGTTTCCAGCACGATGGGCCTTCCCCCGCGCTGGGTTTCTTCACCTTCCACTTCTAGCACGGGAGCTTCGCTGAGTTGGGCTCCTATTGTGCTTGGCCTCTTCCACGTAGAGGTTGTTTCAGCCAGGTTAAACCCAAGCCACGGCACCATAAATGTCACGCGAGTGTATGTTCCTCGGTTCTTTGTCTCGTCACAACAAAGATTTGGAGTAATGGACATTAAAGCCCTCGGCACGTCACAGCTCTCAGGTCTTGGACAAACCGTGCTACAGCTCTTAAGCAAATCAGTGTTACAGCTCTATTTTATTTAGAAGATAGCAGGAGAGTGAGAGAGAGAGAGAGAGAAAGAGAGAGAGAGAAGAGCACACGCACGTGGGAGAGAGAGTCCCGAGCTTCTCCATCTTTGGCTGCAAAGAATATAATCAATCTGATTTTGGTGTTGACCATCTGATGATGTCCATGTGTAGAGTCTTCTCTTGTGTTGTTGGAAGAGAGTGTTTGCTATGACCAGTGCGTTCTCTTGGCAAAACTCTATTAGCCTTTGCCCTGCTTCATTCTGTACTCCAAGGCCAAATTTGCCTGTTACTCCAGGTGTTTCCAGAGGAGGCAATGGCACCCCACTCCAGTACTTTTGCCTGGAAAATCCCGTGGACAGAGGAGCCTGGTAGGCTGCAGTCCATGGGGTCGCTAGAGTCGGACACAACTGAGCGACTTCACTTTCACTTTTCACTTTCATGCATTGGAGAAGGAAATGGCAACCCACTCCAGTGTCCTTGCCTGGAGAATCCCAGGGATGGCAGAGCCTGGTGGGCTGCTGTCTGTGGGGTCGCACAGAGTCGGACACGACTAAAGCAACTTAGCAGCAACAGCAGCAGCCAGGTGTTTCTTGACTTCCTACTTTTGAATTCCAGTCCCCTGTAATGAAAAGGACTTCTTTTTGGGGTGTTAGTTCTAAAAGGTCTTGTAAGACTTCATAGAACCGTTCAACTTCAGCTACTTCAGCTTTACTGGTTGGGGCATAGGCTTGGATTACTGTGATGTTGAATGGTTTGCCTTGGAAACAAACAGAGATCATTCTGTTGTTTTTGAGATTGCATACAAGTACTGCATTTCAGACTCTTTTGTTGACCATGATGGCTACTTCATTTCTTCTAAGGGATTCCTGCCCACAGTAGTAGATATGATGGTCATCTGAGTTAAATTCACCCATTCCAGTCCATTTTAGTTTGCTGATTCCTAGAATGTAACATTCACTCTTGCCATCTCCTGTTTGACCACTTCCAATTTGCCTTGATTCATGGACCTGACATTCCAGGTTCCTATGCAATATTGCTCTTTACAGCATTGGACCTTGCTTCTATGACCAGTCACACCCACAACTGGGTATTGTTTTTGCTTTGGCTCCATCCCTTCATTCTTTCTGGAGTTATTTCTCCACTGATCTCCAGTAGCATATTGGGCACCTACCAACCCGGGGAGTTCCCCTTTCAGTATCCTATCATTTTGCCTTTTCATACTGTTCAAAATGTGGAATGACAGAATGTGGTCCACTGGAGAAGGGAATGGCAAACCACTTCAGTATTCTTGCCGTGAGAACCCCATGAACAGTATGAACGGTATGATATGTACCACTTAGCCGACTAAGATTTCTGGCTCCTGGATAAGTAACTTTATCAGCCATAGAAAACAGCCTGTGGCTGCTATCACTCCTTTCCCTGCCTGAATGGTCTCTCAGAAAACTAATCCTAATGGAGTTGGAAAAATGAAGATTAAAGCTAAATTGAGAGATTCCCTGGCCAAATATCTCCTGTTTCCTTGGGAAGAGCAAGGTTCTTATTTTTCGATTTGGAATCTAGTCAGCCTCATGGTACTCTGTCCACAACAACCAAATAAAACAATTATTGCTGCCAGCATCTCAGCAGCATATGGCACCTTTTCTTCTTTAAAGCAAATGGGATAGGAAGACATAGATCTGTAGATCTGTAAGTCAAAGAAGCTGTACTTGTTTCAAACTTCAGTTTTGAAATCATGCTGTATGCCTAAACAAACATACAGCTTCCCTGCCTTTTATTAGAAAATTAAACCAACGTCTGACTCCAGACGACATTTGGGACTGGAGGGAGTGGGTGCTGCTGGGTCCCTAGAGGTCCCCAATGGCTTGATCTCTATGCACCTCTCCCCAAGGCCATTTGCACCCTCATATCGTAACAGGAGTACAGTGATACCACCATGAACCTCATGGCATATAGATGCCTAGATGCCCTCAGAAGCATGTGGGGAGCCTGCTCCTCTGAGATGTGATCCAGGTCAGGTGAGAGCTGGGTCAGCACACAGGTAGCAACTCCATCCTTCTGGATGCCTTGGATCCACAGGTGATCTGGAAGCCCCTATTCCCTAAATGTATCAGTTACCTCACCCCACCCCTGAAGATGCATTATATAAACCCCCAAGATACAATGGCTTAAAATAATAGTCACTTATTCTTACTGATCTTCCTTAGTTCAGCTGATCTAACTGGGTTTGGCTGGACTGACGGCTCTTCTCCACATTTTTCTCATCTTGCCCTTGGGACCATCAGGCTCGTCCAGGCATGTTCTTCTACAGTGATGGCAAAGGCACAAGAACACAAGCAAAAACTCACCAGGTTTCTCAAGGTCTAGGGTTGAAACTGGCACATTGAAACCCAGCACATCGCCACCTCAGTTATTTTATTATGGGAAAATACACATAACATACAATTTACAATTTTAACCATTTTTAAGTGTACAATTCAGTGGCATTAATTACATTCCTACTGTTGCACAACCTCACACTATCCATCTCCAGAACTTATTCATCATCTTAAACGGAAATCCAAACCATCAAATAATAATACTCCATTGCCTCCTTCCTCCAGCCCCTGGTAATTACTATTCACTTTCTGTTTCTACAAATTTGGCTACTCTAGGTATCTCATATAAGGGGAGTCATACAATATTTATCCTATGTTGTCTGACTTCCTGTACTTAATGTTTTCAAGTTTAATCCATGTTGTCACATGTATCAGAATTTTATTCCCTTTTAAGGCTGAATAATATTCATCATATATATTTATCACATTTGCTTATCCAACCATCTGTTGATGGCCCTCTGAGTCGTTTTCACCATTTGGCTATCATGAATAATGCTGCCGTGGACATTGGTGTACAAATATCTATTCAAGTCCTGCTTTCAAATCTTTTGGATATATAGCCAGAAGTAGAATAGTTCAGTTCAATTGCTCAGTCGTGTCTGACTCTTTGCAACCCCATGAACCGCAGCACGCCAGGCCTCCCTGTCCATCACCAACTGCCAGTCTACCCAAAAGGGTCCATTCAGTCGGTGATGCCATCCAACCATCTCATCCTCTGTCGTCCCCTTCTCCTCCTGCCCCCAATCCCTCCCAGCATCAGAGTCTTTTCAAATGAGTCAACTCTCCACATCAGGTGGCCAAAGTATTGGAGTTTCAGCCTCAACATCAGTCCTTCCAATGAACACCCAGGGCTGATCTCCTTTAGGATGGACTGGTTGGATGTCCTTGCACTCCAAGGGACTCTCAAGAGTCTTCTCCAACACCACAGTTCAAAAGCATCAATTCTTCGGCACTCAGCTTTCTTTATAGTCCAACTCTCACATCCATACATGACTACTGGAAAAACCATAGCCTTGACTAGACAGACCTTTGTTGACAAAGTAATGTCTCTGCTTTTTAATACGCTATCTAGGTTGGTCATAACTTTCCCTCCAAGGAGTAAATGTCTTTTAATTTCATGGCTGCAGTCATCATCTGCAGTGATTTTGGAGCCCAAAAAAATAAAGTCAGTCACTGTTTCCACTGTTTCCCCATCTATTTGCCATGAAGTGATGGGACCAGATGCTGTGATCTTAGTTTTCTGAATGTTGAGCTTTTTTTTGTTTAATATAAATTTATTTATTTTAATTGGAGGTTAATTACTTTACAATATTGTATTGATTTTTCCATACATCAACATGAATTTGCCATGGTTGTACACGTGTTCCCCATCTTGAACCCTACTCCTACCTCCTTCCTCATACCATCCCTCTGGGTCATCCCAGTGCATGGTGAGCTTTAAGCCAACTTTTTCATTCTCCTCTTTCACTTACATCAAGAGCCTCTTTAGTTCTTCTTTACTTTCTGCCATAAGGGTGGTGTCATCTGCATATCTGAGGTTATTGATATTTCTCCTGGCAATCTTGATTCCAGCTTGTGTTTCTTCCAGCCCAGCGTTTCTCATGATGAACTCTGCAGAGAAGTTAAATAAGCAGGGTGACCATATACAGCCTTGACATACTCCTTTTCCTATTTGGAACCAGTCCGTTGTTCCATGTCCAGTTCTAACTGTTGCTTCCTGACGTGCATACAGGTTTCTCAAGAGGCAGGTCAGGTGGTCTGGTATTCCCTTCTCTTTCAGAATTTTCCACAGTTTATTGTGATCCACACAGTCAAAGGCTTTGGCATACTCAATAAAGCAGAAATAGATATTTTTCTGGAACTCTCTTGCTTTTTCCATGATCCAGAAGATGTTGGCAATTTGATCTCTGGTTCCTCTGCCTTTTCTAAAACCAGTTTGAACAGCTGGAAGTTCATGGTTCATGTATTGCCAAAGCCTGGCTTGGAGAATTTTGAACATTACTTTACTAGCGTGTGAGATGAGTAGAGAAGTAGAATAACTGCTGAGTAATTCTAATTTTTTTTAGGAGTTTTGATACTGTCTTCCACAGTGGCTGCACCATTTTACATTTCCACCAGCAAAACATAAGCATTATAATTTTCCCACATCTTCATCAATTCTAGTTAATGTTTTTTTCTCGTTTTTAAATAATAGCCATCCTAATGGTCATAACAGAGAAGGCAATGGCACCCTACTCCAGTACTCTTGCCTGGAAAATCCCATGGATGGAGGAGCCTGGTAGGCTGTAGTCCATGGGGTCGCTAAGAGTCGGACACGACTGAGCGACTTCACTTTCACATTTCACTTTCATGCATTGGAGAAGGAAATGGCAACCCACTCCAGTGTTCTTGCCTGGAGAATCCCAGGGACAGGTGGGCTTCCATCTATGGGGTTGCACAGAGTCGGACACGACTGAAGCGACTTAGCAGCAATGGTCATAAACTGGTATCTCATTGTGGTTTTGATTTGTGTTTCTATAGCAATTAATGATGCTGAGCATCTTTTCACATACTTATTAACATTTGCCTATCTTTGAAAAATGTCTATTCAAGTGTTTTGCTCATTTTTAAATTTGGTTAGTGGTTTTTGTTGTTGTAGGAATTCTTTCTGTATCTTTATATATTAATCTCTTATCAGATCTGATTTGTAAATATTTTCTCCATTTGTGTGAGTCACGTTTTCACTCTCTTGTATCCCTTCATTCATTTATGTTTTTCTTTATTTTAGCAATGTTTTGTAATTTTCAGTGTACAGGTCTTTTGCCTACTTGGTTTAGTTTATTCTTAAGTATTTTATTGTTTTTGATAGTCATATAAATGGAATTGTTTTCTTTTTAAATGCTATTTATTATTTTGGCTGCTCTGCATCTTTGTAGCTGCACATGGGCTTTCTCTAGGTTATGGCAAGCAGGAGCTACTCTCTAGAGTACTCTAGTACTCTCTAGCTGCTCTCTACTCTCTAGTTGCAGCGTGCAGGCTCCTCATTGTGGTTTCTCTTGTTGCAGAGCATGTGCTCTAGGAGCATGGGCTCAGTTTAGTTGTGTTGCAGGGTATTAGTTGCCCTGCAGCCCGTGGAATCCTCTCAGACCAGGGATTGAACCTGTGTCCCCTGCATTGGCAGGCATATTCTTAACCACTGAACCACCAGGGAAATCCTGGAACTGTCTTAATTTCCTTTTCAGATTTTTCATTTCTAGTGTTTGTTAGTAGCCATTTTATCAGCCAGGGTAGTCACATGGCCAAAACTAAAGTCAGGAGGAAGGGAAGTATAGTCCACCCATCATGGGAGGGCCCTGCAAAATTACACTGCAGAGTGAGTCCACATAGGGAGGAGTGGGAAACGGTCCTGCAATGATATTCCAGGCTGAACTTCTGAGGGTCAATTTTAGCATTGTTTTTCCAGGGCCCTTCTGCAGAAGCAGTCTGTTGCTGCTACTTCAACCTACACAACCACAGTGAAAATGTAAAAAGGCAAGGGAATAAAGGGAGTAAGCAGACAAGGAAAGGAGGTATCAAAGTGCCTAAGTACTGAGTTGGCCAAACACTCAGACAAACTTTTTGGCCAACCAAATAAATTGTTGGTGCCCCGCCAGACAAGTAGTAGGTATAGAGGAAAGAACAGAAGGCAATGAGTCACAGAGAAGGTCTGGCTTTGATCTTGGAATGGTCTCTTAACATTACTTAACATCTCTGGGCCTCTGGCAGTAAGCTAGATCATCTCTTTAAAGACCTTTTCTGTGTTAACGCTGCCATCTTATAAAAATCCTAACAGTGCTGCCCCCAGAACACAGCACAAGTCAACGTTAGGAGATCCATTCTCCATACAGATCCATAAGCACACACATCCATGCAGGTGACCATCTGTATGTCTCACTGATCCCATCTTCTGCCTACATCTCAGCTTTATTGGTGTGCTTTTTTTGCATCCCATACCAGTTGAGAGCTCCTTGAAAAAGAGAAGATAGTCATTACTTACTTAACTGTCCCCAGAACACTATGCACCAAATACATATTTTTGAAGTGAACTGTGCAGTCCATAGGATCGCAAAGAGCCAGACACAACTGAGCGATTGAATTGAACTGAGTAAAAAACCTCTAGTATCTTTATTTTGAATGATTTATCTTGCATTCTGAAATTTTCAAATAATTTTTCTCTGGAAGCTAAATTTCTGGAGTCACAACAGCAAATTCAGCAAGTACAAATTTAGAGGTAATGAGTTTCTCTCACAGTTGCAGTTTATTTTATTAATTTTATGCTGCTAAATAGACACCATATCTCAGTTTAATATTTCAGAATTTTAATGTAACAAAATAAGTTAAATGACTATGTAATAAGTATGACAATGTACATGTCCAGTGCAGGCTTAGCTGTCAGAAGAGCTGTCAAAAGACCAAAGTTCTTGACTTACAGAGAAATGAGATCAGTGTTTAAAATTGTTTTTCTAGTCTCTGTTGAAAATTTGGGGCATGAAAATCACATAAAGCATAAAATGGAGGCAGACACTGGACAGTTACCAATTGAAGTTTGATTCTTAATTATCACTATTTAATACACGGGTTTTTTCCCCCAAAACATTACATTTGAAGAAGTGACTTCTTTCAGTATAAGAGCCTGTTATACAAAGTGAAATAAGTGAAAAAGAGAAAGACAAATATTGTATATTAACACACTTACAGAATCTAGAAAGATGGTGCTCATGAACCTTTTTGCAGGGCAGCAATGGAGATGCAGACATAGAAAACAGACTTGTGGACACAGTGAGGGAAGGAGAGGGTGGGATGAATGGAGAGAGGAGCATTGAAACATATTACCATGTGTAAAACATTTGCTCTGTGACACAGGGAGCTCAACCCAGTGCTCTGTGACAACCTAAAGGGGTGGGAGATGGGAGGTGGGCTCAGGAGAGAGGGGACATATGCATACCTGTGGCTGATTCATGTTGATTTATGGCAGAGGCCAACACAATATTGTAAAGCAATCATACAATTTTTAAAAATGGCATAGGAACTAATTAATCTGTGAAATCACATTCAATGAGCAAATCTTAATTGCTTCATTTTTTTTTAATTATGACAGGGACATAGCTTAAAATAGGTACTTCATGTTCCCTAGGATTTTTTCCTTGAGTTGAATGAATAGTCACTTTCCCAGTATCCCAGAGAACAGAAATATCTCCTATTTGCTTGGGAATGTCATAGGGAAGCAACACTGAATGTATGGCCTCAAAATCCATGGACATAGTCAAGCAGCTCATCAGGAATGTGTCCTTTTTGGCTGTATCCATGGCTTACCTCTCTTCTCCTCTCCTTCTAGGCTGCCCTGTCAAAGGCGACCCTACTCCCAATATTACCTGGTTCCACGGTGACCAGCCAGTGGCCAATGTCACAGGACTGATGTATCATATCTTGGCAGCTGGACAGATTCTCCAGGTTGCAAATCTTAGCGGTGGATCTCACGGGGACTTCAGCTGCCTTGCTCAGAATGAGGCAGGAATGCTCGTGCAGAAGGCCTTTTTAGTGATCCAAGGTAAGAAACCCTTCAGGTCCTGGGTGCCAGGCTTGCTTCTTGAAAAAGAGAGTCTACTTGGGAATCTAATTCTCTAGCAGAACAAAGTGATTTCTGATCCCCAGTGGTTCTTTAGAGTGTGAAAATGGAAACCCAACCATGTTGCCATACCATGAGGCTCTCTTCAGAAAAGCCACTTGTCTGCATCTCAGCAGAACCTGGAAAAGTCAGTGCTACTTTCATAGATGTGCCCTCCTGCTCATCATGTCACTGCTGCTCAGGACCAAGGAGATCCACATAGGAGAGCAGATGTCTTCTTTATGCTGGCCTAACCACTAAAGAACACACACACTTGCCTGTTAGGGAAATACAAGTTTTCTCTGTTGGGTTGGTTTAAAATTTCCTCTTGATGTGAACCATGTGGTTGCTGTCCCCTGCCTTGGAGAGTCGGGGCTGGCACCAGGACTGGTGAGTCATGCAGAAGTCTTCAGCTACAGTCACATGTCGAGTGCTTGCCTGGCCCCTGCCCTGTGGTCTGTCCGTGAGCAGACTGAGGAGTCTGTGTGGCTCACACGTTCACCTGCCAGGCACACGGGTGGGTCCGAGAGCCTTTGGATGGGGCCTGCATTCACTGCCCCAAGAAAGGTAGCAAATGAGCGCAGCAGAGTGGGAAAGGAGCCCAAACTGGCCTTGTTATAGAAACTAAGTGAGGCCTTTGAGTTTTCCATAGGCTGGTTCTACTCTTATAAGGAAAGCAAAATTCTACTGCACGTATCCTAAAATGGAGGCTTCCATGGGAAGGGACAGAGTTCGTTCCAGAATAGCACATAAGGATGGAGATTTTTCTGAGTCCGTAGGTTTTCCCCTGAAACACCCTCCACCACCATTTGGCCTTCCAGATAGGAAAGTCAGTGTTGCATTTTCTTGTCAGCCAGCCAGTCTCTGCTGAAAACCAGAAGGCAGTGTCCATCTGCAAGTTTTGTAAAACACAACTGTACAAATAAGCACTCAAAATTTACCAGCCCACAGTTATTTTTAACAGTTCTCCTACCAGTGAGTCCCAGACCCCCCAATAGAAAATCCAAAGAAATGGCCTTTCTGACTGATGTCATAGTCTCCATAAGTGAATATTCTTTTAATAGGCTGTTTTTCTGTAACATATACAAAGTCCAGCTCCAATATGGACTTTTAAATATCATTGTTGAGTACCTCTTGTATTTTTATATCTCTTTGTTGAAAAATAAAGTCACCTTCTGGTAAATCAACAGGGGGAATAAAAGTACTTTAGGAAGTAGGTTTTAAAATAGGAGAGCTACAGCCACTGATGAAGTTCTAGGTGCCAGGTCCCAGGCTAGACCCAGCACTTCACGCATGCTCGGTTGCTTCAGTCGTGTCCAACACTTTGCAACCCCATGGACTGTAGCCCACCAGATTCCTCTGTCCATGGGATTCTCCAAGCAAGAACGGAGTGGGTTGCCATGCCCTCCTTCAGAGGATCTGAACTCACATCCCTTATGTCTCCTGCATTGGCAGGCGGGTTTTTACCATTGGCACCATCTGGGAAGCCCAGGGCTAGGCCCTGTACTTTCTTTATATCCTGTTCTCCAGTAGCATGATGAGATAAGGGAACGGTACTCACTTTATGGATGAGCCAGCTCAGGCCCTTGGAGACCATGTGACTTGCCCAGATCTGTTGGGAATGGAGCCCACTGAGGGGCACTTTTTTTTAGTCACTAAGTGATGTATCCAACTCTTTGCAACCCCATGGATGTAGCCCATCAGGCTCCTCTCTCCATGGGATTTCCCAGGCAAGAATCTTAGAGTGGGTTGCCATTTCCTTCTTCAGGAGATCTTCCTGACCCAGGGATCACACCTGCATCTCATACACTGGCAGGTGGATTCTTTACCACTGCACCACAGGAAGCATCACGGGGCACAGCCTCATTCATAACAGCACCTCATGCCCTCCCTGCTCCGCCCAGCTCAGAAGGAACATTGATGAGCATAAGCATTGATGCCACCTTCTTTTCACCTCTGATTCTCCTCCTGTGACAGATTACTGGTGGTCTGTGGACAGACCGGTGACCTGCTCGGCCTCCTGTGGCAACAGGGGTGTTCAGCAGCCCCGCCTGCGGTGTCTCCTAAACAACATGGAGGTGGACCCCACTCACTGCGCGGGGAAGGTGCGCCCTGCTGTGCAGCCTATCCCCTGCAACCGGAGAGACTGCCCTTCCCGGTGAGTCCACCAGCCCCTCCCCAGGATGGGCCTGGACTTGCAGCCAGGCTCATGGCCAGCCCTTGTTAAGTCCTATGAGAGCAAGAGACACTGAGTGCCAGCGAGGGAGCCTGATGGCCAAGGAGCCACGCTGTCTGTCGGCCCGGCCCACCAGACTCCCCACTGCACAGAAGACATCCCCCAGGACAAGCTTCCTTTCTCAGTTGTTTGTCCCCTCACCACTCAGTCAGCTAAAGCTGCCTGGGCTTCCCAAGGGCCTGAAAAGGTCGGTTTAGGGGCTGGGAATATTCCAGGCCCTGGCAAAAGAGAGTTCTCATCCTGCAGCAAGAAGGCTGGTTTTAAGAGGGAAAAAAAACACGTTGTGGTAGAAGTGCTTAGGGGATAGTGATCACCAGTCTATACCCCAACAACCCCTCCCCTTTCTTATAACTATATGCCTTTGCTCATCAGTACTCCATTTTAGCTGAGGAAATATCCTCTCTTCTACAAAGGCTTGCCTCTTGTTAAAGTTGAAATAAATTTTCATTTCCCATAGTTGCTTCAACTTTGGGTTTACAGTTGACCCTTGAGCTAAACAAAGGTTAGGGACAATGACCTTGAGCAGTCAAAAATCCATGCATAACTGTACAGTTGCTGCTCCAACTGTAGATGGTGTAGTTCTCTAATAGATATTTAGTGAAAGAAATCTGAGTACAAGTGGACCCGTGTGGTTCATACCTGGTGTTGTTCGGGGGCCAACTGTACATTCTCTGCACTTGGGTTCCTTATATAACCCAGAACAATAGCCACAGTCTCTGCCTCTTCCATCTTCCTTGAGCTTAGAGCAGCCATGAGTCCCACTGAGCAGTGCCCTTCCCCCTCACCATGTCAGGCAGCAGCTAAAGGAATAATGGATGGGCTTGGAGTTGGCATCCACATGGTGCCCTGAGCCTGGGGAGACTTGGCAGAGCCCTGAAACACCCCTTTACTGCCTGTCTGTGGGACGTTCACCCACTCCTTAGGCAACCACTTTGTGTTCTGCCAGCTGAGTCATAAGGAGCAGCTGAAACCAGGAGAGCCTCAGTGAAATATGAAACACACTCATTAATATCAGCAGTTTGACTTGCTGACGGGAAGGTTTCCACGGGAATGATTAATGTCCTTTTATACCCTTCCTGAACTGTAACATAGCCTGTACCTCTCCTTTCTTAAAGCCCCCACCCCAGCTCCTGAAAAATTGCTGAAATGTATATTTGGAAATAAAAGTTGATTGAAAGGCAGGCCTGACATTCACCAGGGATACGAGAGGCTGGAAGACTGCCTTTGCCAAGCTGTGTGAAACGAAGAAGAGGTCATGGACATGCCAGGGACATTTTGATTTGCTGTGGCGATAGAGTCAATCAGCCTCATTTACTTCTGCAGATGAAATAATGGCCGGGTCTGCTTGGGTTTCAGCACCCTCAGGGGCTTTAACACGCCTTCGGCCTGCTTCCTAAGTGGCTCTGCTCCTGTGGGTTAGAAATCTGCACACAGTCATGTCTCTCCAAGATGAACAGAGCAGGGAAGTTCCACCAAACTAAATAAGTCACAGATCCAGGTTCAGGAGCAATGTGCTCCCTGTTCCTACTACTTACCTCTCCTGAGAGCCAGATGTGGCACCATCAGACTAGAAAGTGGCCACAGGCTCATCTCTGACTGGTTTTCCCACCAAGCTTCCTGGGCATGTCAGCCCCCTCCTCTGCACACAAACAGGTGTGGCCCCAGTTGTCTTTTTGAATCGCACTGTGAAGTCACGCTTTGACCCAGGTAGCTGTGTCAGCCACTTCATTTAGATCATTCCCCTCCGCCTGCCGCCCAAAGCAATAAAGTCAAAAAATGTTTTTTCTAGGTTGAATGAAATGGCTGGAAAGAACCAAATCTTTTCCACAAACTACACCTCCTTCCCCTCCTCTTTGAGAATTAGCACAGGGTAACATCCAAAAAGAACCCCTCCATATCTGTATACAGTCCAAGGATTTCAGAGTGTTTCCCAACTTATAGCTTGGCTTTATGAGGAAAGCTATTTGTCACAGTCCTGGTCAGTCTCACTTCTGAGGATCCAAATTGCAGCTGGAACCTAACATCCTGAGAATAACTACTGTCACCACATAAACCACCCTCTGAGAGGCGTAAGACCTATGGACTGTGACTCATGGAGGTGGGAAATTGCTCCAGAAAGCTGGAAGGAACTTCGTAGGCTTCTGGGGGATTAAACAAATCAAATGAGACGTGGGTTAAGGCGAGGTAGGAAAAACAGTGAGTACGAGCAGACAAAACTTGGCTTAACTGAGACCCAGACTGCCTCTGGGGTCAGAAGGTAACCCAGGTTTGGATCTGATCTTCCCTGGGAAACAGGCCCTTCTCTGCCCCGCACTTGAATGCCTTTAGGAAGAATCAGAACTGGTATAACTGGTTAAAGGACTGCCTCCCCTGAGGGTTTTATCTGCAAGCGCACAGCTTTGGGGGCCAATATTAAGATAAAGCGACTGATCTTTCACAGTGTGCCTTTTTAATCAATTTCCAAAGGGTATTTATTTCCTGTAGCAAATTACACACAAACACAGTGGCTTAAAATGATAGATTTTTATTCTCTTCTAATTATGGAGGCCAGAAGTCCAGAATCAAGATGTCGGCAGGGCTGCACACCCCCTCCAAAGACTCCAGGAGAGAATCAGTTCTGGGTCCCTGTAGCTTCTGGAGGCTCCAGGCGTCCCTTGTGGTCACGGCACTCCAACCTCTGCCTTTGTGGTCACACTGTCCCCTCCTCTTCCATGTCAGATCTCCCTCTGCCTTTCTCTTACAAGAACACGTGATGGTATTTAACGCCTAACCAGATAATGCAGGACAAGCTCATCTCAAGATCTTTATATCTGTAAACACTCTTTGTCCAAATAAGGTAACATTCACAGGTTCCAGGGATGATTTCATGTAGATATCTGGGAGGGGTGGGGGTGGCATTTTTAGCTTACCACCCCAGGTATATTCTGTGAAAAGAGACGTGGCCCCGCAATTAGCTGCTGTGTGGTAAGAACAGGAGGATGCTGTGGGGCTCCTTTTCTGAGAGTATATGGCATTGTTCCTCTGCTCAAGGCTTGATCCTTTGCACTAATCCTTCTTCCTCTTCCCAGGTGGATGGTGACCTCCTGGTCTGCCTGTACCCGGAGCTGTGGGGGAGGCGTCCAGACCCGCCGGGTGACCTGCCAGAAGCTGAAAGCCTCAGGGATCTCCACT
>NW_011494948.1:13252820-13253133 GCF_000754665.1 Bison bison bison
GTGCACGCAGCTTGCCAAGCGGCCAGTCGACACCCAGGCCTGTAACCAGCAGTTGTGTGTGGAGTGGGCCTTCTCCAGCTGGAGCCAGGTAAGACAGCTTTGTTTTCTTAGTTGATTTGCGGAGTTTCTAGTATATAGCAGAGTGATTCAGTTGTGCCTATATATTCTTTTTCCGACTCTTTTCTATTATGGGTTATTGCAAAATATTGAGTAGATTACCCTGTGCTATACAATAGGTCCTTGATTATCTATTTTATATATAGTAATCTGTATCTTTTGATTCCAACTATATCCCGACCCCCTCTTTCCCCTT
>NW_011494948.1:13253233-13267707 GCF_000754665.1 Bison bison bison
CAGTTCAGTTCAGTTCAGTCACTCAGTCTTGTCCCACTCTTTCGGACCCCATGAATCACAGCACGCCAGGCCTCCCTGTCCATCATCAACTCCCGGAGTTCACTCAGACTCACGTCCATCGAGTCAGTGATGCCATCCAGCCATCTCATCCTCTGTCGTCCCCTTCTCCTTCTGCCCCCAATCCCTCCCAGAGTCTTTTCCAATGAGTCAACTCTTCGCATGAGGTGGCCAAAGTACTGGAGTTTCAGCTTTAGCATCATTCCTTCCAAAGAAATCCCAGGGCTGATCTCCTTTAGAATGGAGTGGTTGGATCTCCTTGCATGCTAGTAAAGTAATGCTCAAAAATCCCTCTTTGGTAACCATAAGTTTATTTTTCAGGTCTTATGAGTCTGTTTCTGTTTTGTAAATAAGTTCATTTGCATCATTTTTTAGATTCCACATATAAGTGATATCATATGACATTTGTCTTTCTCTTTTTGACTTCACTAAGTATGATAATCTCTAGTTGCATTCATGTTGCTGCAAATGGCATTATTTTGTTCTTTTTATGGCTGAGTAGTATTCCTTTGCATATACATACCACACCTCCTCTACCCATTCATCTATAATGGATATTTAGATTATCTCCATGCGTGGCTATTCTAAAGAGTGCTGCTATAAACCTAGGGGTGCATGTACTTTGCGGGTCTTTTTAATTAACTTTTGTTGGAGTATATTAGATTTACAGTGTTGTGCCGCTTTCTGCTATACAGGAAAGCGAATCAGCTACACATATACATACACCCTTTCTTTCTTAGTCTTTTCCCTTATAGGCCATTACATGATTTTGAGTAGAGTCCCTATGCCATAAGTACATTCCTATTAGTTATCTGTTGGTGTTTTATATATAGTCGTGTATATATGTCAATCCCAACTCGCTATCTATCCTTCTCCCCCTTTTCCCCTTGGTTGCCACAAGTTTGTTCTCTACATCTGTGACTCCATTTCTGGTCTACAAACAAGTTTATCTGTACCATTCTTTAAAATTCCACAAATAAGCAATATAATATATGTCTTTTTCTGTCTGACTTACTTCACTCAGTATGAAAATCTCTAGATCCATCCATGTCATGCAAATGGCACTATTTCATTCTTCTTTATAGCTGAGCACTATTCCACTGTATATATGTGCAACATCTTCTTCGTCCATTCATCTGCTGATGGACATTTAGGTTGCTTCCGTGTCCTGGTTATTGTAAACAGTGTTGCACTGAACATTGGGGTGCCTGTGTCTTTCTGAATTATGGTTTTCTCCAGATATGTACCTAGGAATGGGATTTCTAGATCATATAGTAATCCTATTTTTAGTTTTCTGAAGAACCTCTGTACTACTTTCCATAGTGACTGCAAGGACGGTTCCCTTTTCTCCACACCCTCTCCAGCATTTCTTACTTGTAGATTTTTTCATGGTGGCCATTCTGACTAGTGTGAGGTGGTAACCTCATTGTAGTTTTGATTTGCATTTCTCTTATATTTAGTGATATTGAGCATCTTTTCATGTATTTTCATTGGCAATCTATGTTTCTTTAGAGAAATGTCTATTTAGATCTTCTGCCAATCTTTGGATTAAGTTGTTTGTGTTTTGTTATTGTATGAGCTGTTTGTATATTTTGGAGATTAATCCCTTATCGGTTGCATTATTTGCAAATATTTTCTCCCATTCTGTAGGTATCTTTTCATTTTGTTTATCATTTCTTTTGCTGTGTAAAAGCTTGTAAGTCTGATTAGGTCCCATTTGTTTATTTTTCTTTCTATTTCTAGTGCCTTGAGAGTAAGAAAACATTTGTACAATTTATATCAGAGAATGTTTTGCCTGCATTCTCTTCTAGGAGTTTTATGGTTTCATGTCTTATAAGTCTTCAGGGCTTCCCTGGTGGCTCAGCCATGCTTGCTCCTTGGAAGAAAAGCTATGACCAACCTAGAAAGTGTATTAAAAAGCAGAGACATTACTTTGCCAACAAAGGTCCATCTAGTCAAAGCTATGGTTTTTCCAGTAGTCATGTATGGATGTGAGAGTTGGACTATAAAGAAAGCTGAGTGCCAAAGAATTGATGCTTTTGAACTGTGGTGTTGGAGAAGACTCTTGGTGGAGAGTCACTTGAACTGTAAGGAGATCCAACCAGTCAATCCTAAAGTAAATCAGTCCTGAATATTCATTGGAAGGACTGATGCTAAAGCAGAAACTCCAATACTTTGGCCACCTGATGTGAAGAACTGACTCATTGGAAAAGACCCTGATGCTGCGAAAGATTGAAGGCAGGAGGAGAAGGGGATGACAGAGGATGAGACAGTTGGATGGCATCACCAATGTGATGGACATGAGTGTGAGTAAGTTCTGGGAGTTGGTGATGGACAGGGAAGCCTGGAGTGCTGTAGTCTGTGGGGTTGCAAAGAGTTGGACATGACTGAGCCACTGAACTGGTAGCTCAGACAGTAAAGCATCTGCATGCAATGTAGGAGATCTGGGCTCAACCCCTGGGTCAGGAAGATCCTCTGGAGAAGGAAATGGCAACTCACTCCAGTACTCTTGCCTGGAAAAATCCCATGGACAGAGGAGCCTGGTAGGCTACAGTCCATGGAGTCGCAAAGAGTCAGACACAACTGAGTGACTTCACAAGCCATTTTGAATTTATTTTTTGTATAATGAGGGCGTGTGTTCTAACTTCACTGATTTACATGTAGCTGTCCAACTTTCCCAATACCACTTGCTGAAGAGACTATCTTTTTCTCATTGTATATTCTTGGATTCTTTGTTGAAGATTAATTGACCATAGGTGTGTGGGTTTATTTCTGGGCTCTCTATTCTATTCCATTGATCTATATGTCTATTTTAATGCCAATACCAGGCTGTTTTGATTACTGTAGCTTTGTAATATTCTCTGAAGTCTGGAAGGGTTATGCCTCCTGCTTTGTACTTTTTCTTCAGGATTGCTTTGGCAATTCTAGGTCTTTGACAGTCCCATATAAATTTTAGGATTATCTGTTCTAGTTCTGTGAAAAATACTATGAGTTATTTGATATAGATCTCATTAAATCTGTAGATTGCTTTGGGTAGTATGCCATTTTAACAATATTAATTCTTCCAATCCAAGAGCATGGGTTATCTTTCCATTTCTTTGAATCATCTTCAGTTTACTTTATTAATGTTTTATAGGTCTCAGGATATAAGTCTTTCACATCCTTGGTGAAGTTTATTCCTAAATACTTTATTTGGAGGTTGTGATTTTAAAAGGTACTGTTTTACATTCCCTTTCTGATATTTTGTTGTTGGTATAAAGAAATACAACATTTTCTGTATGTTAATCTTGTATCCTGCTACCTTGCTGAATTTATCAGTTCTAATAGCTTTTGTGTAGAGTCGTTTGTAGATAATTTGTGTAGATACTTTTCTGTATACAGTATCATATCATGTGCATATAAAGACAATTTTACTTCTTCTCTTCCAATCTGGATACTTTTTATTTCTCTTTCTCGTCTGACGGCTGTGGTTAGGACTTCTAGTACTATGTTGAATAGAAGAGGTGAGTGGGCATCCTTGTTCCAGATTTTAGTGGGAAGTCTTTCAACTTTTTACCACTGTTATATTGGCTGTAGATCTGTCATGAATAGCTTGTATTATCTTGAGATATGTTCCGTCTGTACTCAACTGTGGTGAGATTTATCATGAACGGATGTTGAATTTTGTCAGATGCCTTTTCTGCACCTACTGAGATGATACGCGTGTCTGTTGTCTTTTGCTTGCATTGTGTATCACACTGGTTTGTGTATGCTGAACTATCCTGTGAACTTGGGATGAATCCCACTTGGCCATGGTGCATGATATTTTTTATGTGTTGTTGGATTCAGTTTGCTAATATTTTGTTGAGAATTTTTGCATCTATATTCATCAGATATTGGCCTGTAATTTTCTTTTTTGGTGGTGTCTTTGCTGGACACTGGTCTTAAAGAAATTTCTCCAGTGATTCTAAGTCAGTTGTTCAGGAATGGGATCTAAGCATGGACATATTTTAGAAGCCACTGAAGTGATTCTGCTGTGAAGTCCATTGTTCCAAACCAGTAAGAGTTGAAGTCTCGCTGGTACCAGCAACTCCTTTCTTAATTCTTTGCTGGAGGTTAACCAAAAAAGTCCCAGGTTAGCTCAGCAGAGCAGGAATGGGGGCTCAGCTGGTTGAGGGAGAAGTCACATTGACTCTCCACTTGAAGAGGAAATTTTATGTTTAATTATAGCTTAGAAAGAAAGACCCACACAAATAGTGACAGGCACCAGGCCATGAGAGATGCGGCCCAGGGCTGCGGGTGCTGACGATGGCTTCACCACTGCCATCATTTCAGGGCAGGTGAGCCAGAGGACAAGTCAGGAACTCCCATTTGTAATTAGAGCCTAGGTTTTCCCCAGAGCAGGTAGATAGGGCCTCTGTTTAGACAAAGTGTAGTTGTCCTACTCATCTGACCCCTTCTATGTTTTAGAATGTTGTTAGCAGCCCCACCCTCTCCCCCAACAAAAGTCTGGTGTGCCACTGGAAGGAAATGATATAATTGTATATGCGCTGTTTCTCCTCAAGTCTGTGTTCAAAATGTCTCCTCCTGGAGACATTGCTCTCGTTTGGTCACTCAGTCACGTCCAATTCTTTTGTGACCTCATGGATTGTAGCCGGCTGGGCTCCTCTGTTCATGGGATTTCCCAGGCAAGAATTCTGGAGCGGATTGCCATTTCATTCACCAGGAGGACTTCCCGACCTAGGGATTCAACCCATGTCTCCTGCATTAGCAGACGGATTCCTTACCTCTGAGCCACCAGGGAAGCACTGGAGACCTACTGAGCCTCTAGGAGCTGCCTGCAAAGACAGATAATCAGCTGGTACCTACCAACTATGCAGGAACAACTGTTGTGGTTTGTCAAAGGCCAGTGCTAACTGGTAGGATGACCATTCTGATTGGTCAGGTATAGTTTCTGAATGGTCAGTATCTGAAACATACCATTACACTTGGCCTGCAAGGACATCCCAAAGCAACCACATGGCTCTTAATTCTTTGTGTAACTGTATGAACAAGCATGATCAAATGTTTGGGGGCAGTTAACAACTTGAACTCATTGGAACTGGTATCTACATGTCAGTGCATTTGTTTTCCTTCATCCCCGTCCTTAGATGTGTTCTTTGGAAAACAGTCACTTGGAACTTCCTATTAAGTTAATGCACTGTGGCCATCTCTAATGAAGATGAAATGTTATTTGGAGGAAATGTGGCCACAGAATTTCTTTGCAAGTGAAAAGCTATTTGTGTCCCAGGTGAGGCCAGGGATAATGCTCCATGCTAGCAAATCAACACATTCAGCCAGAGGCTCCTTTCTGGGGCCTCTACCAGCCCCCCTTATTTTCAGTGATCTAATACATGTAGTTCATAATCAAAGAGGCATGAGCGCCCCCTTGCTCCCACAGCTAGGGGATATTATCTTTCTCATCTTTCTCTTACCTGGAAAAGCCCCGTCTGATAGCTCTCATTCCACGCAAGGCAGCTCTGCTTGTAGGCCCTCAAGGCTTATCCGCAGTTTGTGAAACTACAATTGGGAGCAGATCTGGCTACACATGGGAGATGTTTCTGCACTGTATCACAGAGGTCACTCAAGGATATATACATGCACATTGATCATGCTCAGTGATTATTTTTCCTAAAAGAAAAATAGGTCCTTGACCCATTCCTTCCTCTCAAATACTCTCACCCCCTTCTTTCTTCTAAACCCCTCTAGGCAAAATGTCTCTAGCTTTAATGTGAATCACTTGTGAGTCTTATTAAAAATGCAAATGCTCGTTGAGGTTTGACAGAAAACAACAAAATTCTGTAAAGCAATTATCCTTCAATAATAAATAAATAAATTTTAAAAAAAGAAAAAAAATGCAAATACTCATCTAGCATGTCCGGAGTGGAGTTTTGGATGCTGAATTTTTTTAATGCATGTAGAGTTGACTTACAATGTTGTGTTAGTTTCAGATGTACAGCAAAGAGATCCAGGTATACGTTTTTTCAGATTATTTTCCTTTATAGGTATTACAAAACACTGAGTATAGTTCCCTGTGCTATACAGTAGGTTGTTGTTGGTTATCTATTTTATATATAGTTTGTTTATGTTGATGTCAAATTTCTAATGTATCCTTCCCTCCTGCTCCTTTCCCCTTTGGTAACCATAAGTTTGTTTTCTATGTCTGTGGGTCTATTTCTATGTTGCATATAAGTTCCCCTGTACCGTTTTTTTTATATTTCACATATAAGCAATATCATACATTTGCCACTCTCTGTCTGGCATACTTCACTTAGTATGATACACTTCAAGTCCATCTACGTTGCTACAAATGGCATTATTTCATTCTTTTTATGGCTGAGCAGTATTCCACTATATAAATACACCACATCCTCTGTCAATAGACATTTAGGTTTAGACATTTAGGCTTCCAGATCTTGGCTATTGTAAATAGTGCTTCAATGGACATTGAGAGGCATGTCTTTTCCACCTATGGTTTTCTGCAGATATATGCCCAAGAGTGGGATTGCAGAATCATATGGAAGCTCTGTTTTTAATTTTTTAAGGAACCTCCATACTGTTCTCCATAGTGGCTGCATCAATTCACATTCCCACCAACAGAGTAGGAGGCTTCATTTTTCTCCTTCTCCAGCATTTATCTGTAGAATTTTTGATGATGGCCGTTCTGACCACTGTGATGTGATACCTCATTGTAGCTTTTTTTGGTTGTGCTGGGTCTTCGCTGCTGAGTGGGCTTTTCTCTAGTTGCGGCAAGCAGGGGCTACTCTCTAGTTGTTGTGTGCAGGCTTCTCATTGCAGTGGCTCCTCTTGCGGTGGAGCACGGGCTGTAGGGCTTGCAGGCTTCAGCAGCTGTGGCACACAGCCTCTGTAGTTGCGGCTTGCGGGCTGTGGGGCACAGGCTCAATAGTTGTGGTGCACGGGCTTGTTGCTCTTTGGCATCTGGGAGCTTCTTGGATCAGGGATTGAATTTGTGTCTCCTGCATTGGCAGGAAGATTCTTATCCACTGTGCCACCAGGGAAGCCCCCTCATTGTAGTTTTGATTTCCATTTCTCTAATAATTAGTGATGTTGCTCATCCTTTCATGTGCTTTCAGCCATTCTGTATGTCTTCATTGGAGAAATATCTATTTAGAGCTCCTGTCCAGTTTTTTGATTCGGTGGTTTGTTTTTTTGACATTGAGCTGTATGAGCTGTTTGTATATTTTGGATATTAACCGCCTGTCAATTGCATCATTTGCAGATATTTTCCCCCATTCTGTAGGTTGTTATTTCATTTTGTTTATGCTTTCCTTTGCTGTCAAAAAGATTTTAAGTTTAATTAGGTCCCATTTATTTTTATTTCCTTTACTCTAGACAGTGATAGACAGTGAAAGTCGCTCAGTCATGTCAGACTCTTTGCGACCCCATGGACTATACAGTCCATGGAATTCTCCAGGCCAGAATACTGGAGTGGGTAGCTGTTCCCTTCTCCAGGGGATCTTCACAACCCAGGGACCGAACCCAGGTCTCCCGCATTGTAAGCAAATTCTTTACCAGCTGAGCCACCAGGGAAGCCCATTACTCTAGAAGGTGTATCCAAAAAGATACTGCTGCAGTTTATGTCGGAGTGTTCTGCCTATGTTTTCCTCTAGTAATTTTCTTGTAGCTGTCCAGTTTTCCTAGCACCACTTACTGAGGAGACTACCTTTTCTCCATTATATAGTTTACATCCTTTGTCATAGATTCATTGACCGTAGGTGTGTGGATTTATTTGGAGGCTTTCTATCCTGTTCCATTGATCTATATTTTTGTTTTAATGCAGCACCATGCTATTTTGATTGCTGTAGCTTTGCAGTATAGTCTGAAGTCAGGGAGCTTAATTCCTCCATTGAATGCCGAATTTTTAATGGAAGTATAATTCATAAAATATTGTTAGTTTCAGGAGTACAACATAATTTGATATTTGTATACATTTCAAAATGATCACCACAATAAGCCTAATTAATATCCTTCACTATACAGTTACCAAAAACCTTTTTTTCTGATGAAAACTTTTAAGATCTATTCAACTTTTGAATATGCAGTACAGTATTAACTATAGTCATCATGCTGTATATTAAAATCTCCATGACTTACTAATTTTATAACTTGAAGCTTGTACCTTTTGATTCCCTTCACTATTTCACCCACCCCTTAACTATGGCAACCACCAATCTGTTCCCTGTATCTATTTTGGTTTTGTTTCAATTCCACATGTAAGTGAGACTGTATGGTATTTGTCTTCTCTGTCTGACATATTTTACTTACTTAGCATGATGTCTGAAGGTCCTTAAGTGTTGCCACAAATGGCAACACTTTCTCCTTTTTTATTAATATTCTTCTATGTATGTGTATGTGTATATACGTGTGTGCATGTGTACATATGCACATCTGCCACTTATAGTGATAGGTGTGCATATATACACACACAGCACACATACCACATCTTCTGTATCACTGTAGCCTTTGATGGACACTTAGGTTGTCTCCATAATCTTGGCTATTATAAATAATGCTGTAATGAACACGGAGGTGCATATATCATTTCAAATTAGTGCTTTCATTTTCTTTAGATAAATACCTAGAAGTGGAATTGCTGATTCTATTTTTAATTTTTTCAGACCCCCTCCATACTGTTTTTTAAAGTGGCTGAACCAATTTACATTGCCACCAGCAGTTCACAAAGGTTTCCTTTTCTCCACATCCTCACCAACACTTACTTCCTGTCTTTCTGATAGTAGCCATCCTAACAGGCATGAAGTGACAGTTCACTGTGGCTCTGATATGCATTTCTCTGATGATTAGTGATGTTGAGTATCTTTCTTTTTATCATGTACCTGTTTGCCATTTATATGTCTTCTTCAAAAAAACTGTCTATTAAGATCCTCTGCCCCTTTTTAAATTGCTTTTTTTTTCTATTGAGTTATATGAGTTCCTTATGTGTTTTGGATATTAAACCTTTATCAGAAATATGATTTGCAAATATTTTCTCCCATTCAGCAAGTTGCCTTCTCATTTAATTGAAGGACTTCTTTGCTGTGCAGAGGTGTCTGGATTTAATGTAGTCCCACTTCTTTGTTTTAAAAATAATCATCCCAAAATCAATGACAAGGAACTTACCACCTATGTTTTCTTCTAGGAGTTTTCTGGTTTCAGGCCTTCTGTCAAGTCTTTAATACATTTTGAGTTAATTTTTGTGTATGGAATAAAGTAGTGGTCCAGTTTCATTCTTTTGCATGTGACTGTCACATTTTTCCAGCATTAATTGAAGAGACTATCTTTTCCTCACTGTATATTCCTGGCTCCTTTATTGTAAACTACTTGACCATATATGCCTGGGTTTAAAGACCTGTGTGTCTTTTTTTATGGAAAACTACTCAGTATTGACTGCTATAATTTTGCAATATAATTTAAAATCAGTGATGCCTCCAGGTTTTTAGTTCTAAAGCATGCCTTGGCTATTTGGAGTCTTTTGTGATTTCATACACATTTTAGAATTATTTATTCTGTTTCTGTGAAAAATGCCATTGGAATTCTGATAGAGTTGGTAGTGAATCTATAGATTTCTTTAAATAATATGGACATTTTAACAATACTGATTCTTTCAATCCATGAGCACGGGTTATCTTTCAATTTACTTTTGTCATCTTCAATTCTTTCATCAATGTCTTATAATTTTCAGTGTATAGGTCTTTCATCTCCTTCATTAAATTTACTTTGGGGTATTTTATTCCTTTTGGTGCAACTGTTTTCTTAATTTCCCTTTCTGATAGTTTGTTATTAATCTATAGAAATACAAAGTATGTTGATTTTGTATTCTGCAAATTTGATGAATTTATTAGTTCTAATGGATTTTTTTGGTGGAGTCTTTAGGATTTTCTATAAATAGTATGTCATCTGCAAAAACTGACAATTTTACTTCTTTCCTTCCAATCTGGATGCCTTTTTCTTCTTGCCTAATCATTCCTGCAAAGACTTATAATACGATGTTGAATAAGAATGGCAAGAGTGAGCATCCTTGTCTTGATCTTGATGTTAGGGGAAAAGCTTTCGGCTTTTTCAGAGTATAATGTTAGTTGTGGACTTGTCATCTGTGACCTTTATTACGTGAAGGTAGTTTCCATCTACACACACTTAGTTGAGAATTTTTATCACAAACAGATGTTGAATTTTGCAAAATGCTTTTTCTCTATTAAGATGATCATGGTACGTATCCTTCCTTTTAATGTATTACATTGATTGCTTTGTGGATATTGAACCATCATTGCATCTCTGTACTAAATCTCATTTGATCCTTTTACTGTAATACCATTGAATTTGGTTTACTAATAGTTTTTTGAGGATTTTTGCTTCCATGTTCATCAAGAATACGGGTCTGTAATTTTCTTTTTTGTGTCATCCTTGTCTGTTTTTTTTTGTTGCTATTGTTCAGTCGCTCAGTTGTGTCTGAGTCTCTGCAACCCCATGAACTGCAACATGCCATGTTTCCCTGTCCTTCACTATCTCCCGGAGTTTGTTCAAATTCATGTCCATTGAGTCCGTGATACCAGCCAACCATCTGGTCCTCTGTCATCCCCTTCTCCTCCTGCCTTCAATCTTTCCCAGCACCAAGGTCTTTTCCAATGAGTCGCCTCTTTGCATCATGTGGCCAAAGTATTGGAGTTTCAGCTTTAGCATCAGTCCTTCCAATGAATATTGAGGGTTGATTCTCTTTAGGATTGACTGGTTTGATCTCCTTACAGTCCAAGGGACTCTCAGGAATCTTTTCCAACACCATAGCTCAAACGCATCAGTTCTTCAGTGCTCACCCTTCCTTATGGTCCAGTTCTCAGATCTGTACATGACTACTGGAAAAACCATAGTTTTGAGTAGACAAACCTTTGTCAGCAAAGTAATGTTTCTGCTCTTTAACAGACTTTCTAGGTTCGTCAGCTTTTCTTCCAAGGATCAAGCATCTTAATTTTGTGGATGCAGTCACCATCCACATTGATTTTAGAGCCCAAGAAAATAAAGAATATCACTGTTTCCATTGTTTCCCATCTATTTTGCCAAAGTGATGGGGCTGGATGCCATGATCTTTGTTTTTTGAGTGTTGAGTTTTAAGTCAGCTTTTTCACTCTCCTCTTTCACTTTCATCAAGAAACTCTTTAGTTCCTCTTCACTTTCTGCCATAAGAGTGGTGTCATCTGCATATCTGAGGTTATTGATATTTCTCCCGGCAATCTTGATTCCAGCTTGTGCTTCATCCAGCCTGGCATTTTGCATAATGTACTCAGCATATAAGTTAAATAAGCAGGGTGACAACATACAGCCTTTACATACTCCTTTCCCAATTTTGAACTAGTCCATTGTTCCCTGTCCGATTCTAACTGTTGCTTCTGGACCTGCATACAGGTTTCACAGGAGGTCTGGTATTCCAGACCATCTCTTTAAGAGGTATTCCATCTCTTTAAGAATTTTCTACAGTTTGTTGTGGTCCACACAAAGGCTTTAGTGTAGTCAATGAAGCAGAAGTTTTCTGGAATTTCTGGAATTCTCATGATTTTCTATGATCCAAAGGATGTTGACAATTTGATCTCTGGTTCCTCTGCCTTTTCCAAATCTAGCTTGTACATATGAAAGTTTCCAGTTCACGTTGAAGCCTAACTTGAAGAATTTTGAGCATAATCTTGCTAGCATGTGAAATGAGTGCAATTGTGTGGTACTTTGAACATTCTTTGGCATTGCCCTTCTTTGGGATTGGAATGAAAACTGGCCTTTTCCAGTCCTGTGACCACTACTGAGTTTTCTAAATGTGCTGGCATATTGAGTGCAGCACTTTCACACCATCATGTTTTAGGATTTGAAATAGCTCAACTGGAATTCCATCACCTCCACTAGCTTTGTTCATAGTGATGCTTCTAAGGCCCACTTGACTTCGCACTCCAGGATGTCTGGCTCTAGGTGAGTGATCACACCATCAAGGTTATTCAGATCATTAAGATCTTTTTTGTATAATTGTTCTGTGTATTCTTACCACCTCTTCTTAGTATCATCTGCTTCTGTTAGGTCCATACTGTTTCTGTCCTTTATTGTGCCCATCTTTGCATGAAATGTTCCCTTCGTATCTCTAATTGTCTTGAAGAGGTCTCTAGTCTTTCCCATTCTATTGTTTCCTCTATCTCTTTGCATTGATCACTGAGGAAGGCTTTCTTATCTCTCCTTGCCATTCTTCGAACTCTGCATTCAGATGGGTATATATTTCCTTTTCTCCTTTGCCTTTTGCTTCTTTTCTTTTCTGAGCTATTTGTAAGGCCTCCTCAGACAACCCATTTTGCCTTTTTGCAATTCTTTTTCTTGGGGATGGTTTTGACCACCACCTCCTGTACAATGTTACAAACTTCTGTCCTTAGTTCTTCAGGCACTCTATCAGTCTAATCCCTTGAATCTATTTGTCACTCCCTTATAATCGTAAGTGATTTGATTTAGGTCATACCTAAATGGCCTAGTGGTTTTTCCTGCTTTATTCAATTAAGTCTGAATTTGGCAATAAGGAGTCATGATGTGAGCCACAGTCAGCTCCTGGTCTTGTATTTGTTCACTGTATAGAGCTTCTCCATTTTCAGCTGCAAAGAATATAATCAATCTGATTTTGGTATTGACCATCTGGTGATGCCCATGTGTAGAGTCATCTCTTGTGTTGCTGGAAGAGGGTGTTTGCTATGACCAGTGCGTTCTCTTGGCAAAACCTATTAGTCTTTGCCGTGCTTCATTTTGTACATCAAGGCCCAACCTGCCTGTTACTCCAGGTATCTCTTGACTTCCTACTTTTGGATTCCAGTCCCCTATGATGAAAAGGACATTTTTTTTTTTTTTTGGTGTTAGTTCTAGAAGATCTTGTAGGTTGTCATAAAACCATTCAACTTCAGCTTCTTTCTCATTCAGTTCAGTTCAGTTCAGTCGCTCAGTCGTATCCGACTCTTTGTGACCCCATGAATTGCAGCATGCCAGGCCTCCCTGTCCATCACCAACTCCCGGAGTTCACTCAGACTCACGTCCATTGAGTCAGTGATACCATCCAGCCATCTCATCCTCTGTCATCCCCTTCTCATCCTGCCCCCAATCCCTCCCAGCATCAGAGTCTTTTCCAATGAGTCAACTCTTCGCATGAGGCGGCCAAAGTACTGGAGTTTCAGCTTTAGCATCATTCTTTCCAAAGAAATCCCAGGGCTGATCTCCTTCAGAATGGACTGGTTGGATCTCCTTGTAGTCCAAAGGACTCTCAAGAGTCTTCTCCAACACCACAGTTCAAAAGCATCAATTCTTCGGCACTCAGCTTTCTTCACAGTCCAATTCTCACATCCATACATGACCACTGGAAAAACCATAGCCTTGAGTAGACGGACCTTTGTTGGCAAAGTAATGTCTCTGCTTTTGAATATGCTATCTAGGTTGGTCATAACTTTCCTTCTTTGTCATTAGTGGTTGGAACATAGACTTGGATTACTGTGATGTTGAATGGTTTGCCTTGGAAACAAACCGAGATCATTCTGTTGTTTTAGAGATTGTCCGCAAGTACTACATTTCAGACTCTTCTGTTGACTATGCGGGCTACTCCATTTCTTCTAAGCAATTCTTGCCCACAGTAGTGATGCAGTGGTTATCTGAATTAAATTCACCCATTCCCATCCATTTTAGTTCACTGATTACTAAAATGCCGATCTTCACTCTTGCCATCTCGTGTTTGACTGCTTCCAATTTACCTTGATTCATGGACCTAGCATTCCAGGTTCCTATGCCATATTGTTCTTTACTGCATCGGACTTTACTTTCACCACCAGATACATCCACAACTGTACGTTGTTTCCACTCCGGCTCAGTCTCTTCTTTCCTTCTGGAGCTATTTCTCCACTCTTCTCCAGTAGCATATTGGATACCTACCAACCTGGGGAGTTCATCTTTCAGTGTCATATCTTTTTACCTTTTCATACTGTTCATGGAGTGCTGATGAGGGTCTGGTTTTTAGTTTCAGGGCAATGCTGGCCTCATTAAATGAGTTTGGAGAAGTTCCCTCCTCTTGTATTTTTTGGAGGAGTTTGAGATGGATTGATATTAATTCTTCTTTGAATGCTTCAAAGAATTCATAAGTGAAGCTGTCTGGTCCTGGATTTTTGCTTGTAGGGTGATTTTTGATTACTGACTCAATCTTCTAACTTTTATTGGTCTGTTCAGATTTTCTATTTCATCATGATTCAGTTTGGATAGGTTGTATATTTCTAGGAATTTATCCATTTCTTCTAGGTTGTCTAATTTATTGGTGTATAATTGTTCAGCGGAGAAGGCAATGGCACCCCACTCCAGTACTCTTGCCTGGGAAATCCCATGGACAGAGGAGCCTGGTA
>NW_011494948.1:13267807-13268797 GCF_000754665.1 Bison bison bison
AGGAGCCTGGTAGGCTGCAGTCCATGGGGTCGCTAAGAGTCGGACACGACTGAGCGACTTCACTTTCACTTTTCACTTTCATGCATTGGAGAAGGAAATGGCAACCCACTCCAGTGTTCTTGCCTGGAGAATCCTGGGGACGGGGGAGCCTGGTGGGCTGCCGTCTGTGGGGTCGCACAGAGTCGGACATGACCAAAGTGGCTTGGCAGCATAATTGTTCAGAGTAGTGTCTATGATTCTTTGGCAAAAGCTTGTCAATTTTGTTCATAATTTCAAAGAAGCAACTGTTGGTTTCATTGATCTATTCTATGGCTTTTTGAAAAAATTAATTTATTTGTTTTAATTGGAGGCTAATTATTTTACAGTATTGTAGTGGTTTTTGCCATACATTGACATGAATCAGCCATGGGTATACATGTGTTCCCCATCCTGAAACCCCCTCTCACCTCCCTCCCCATCCCATCCCTCAGGGTCATCCCAGTGCACCGGTCCTGAGCACCCTGTCTCATGCATAGAACCTGGACTGATGATCTATTTCACATATGGTAATATACATGTTTCAATACTCTTCTCTCAAATCATCCCACTTTCGCCTTCTCCCACAGAGTCCAAAAGTCTGTTCTTTACATCTTTGTCTCTTTTGCTGTATCGCATATAGGGTCATCGTTACCATCTTTCTAAATTCCATATATATGCATTAATATGCTGTGTTGGTGTTTTTCTTTCTGACTTACTTCACTCAGTATAATAGGCTCCAGTTTCATCCACCTCATTAGAACTGGTTCAAATCCATCATTTTTAATAGCTGAGTAATATTCCATTGTGTATATGTACCACAGCTTTCTTATCCATTCATCTGCCAATGGACATCTAGGTTGCTTCCATGTCCTAGCTATTGTAAACAGTGCTGCGATGAACATTGGGGTACATGTGTCTCTTTCAATTCTGGTTTCCTCGATGTGTATGCCCAGCAGTGGGATTGCTGGGTTG
>NW_011494948.1:13268897-13269130 GCF_000754665.1 Bison bison bison
CTGGCAGTTCTATTTCCAGTTTTTTAAGGAATCTCCACACTGTTCTCCATAGTGGCTGTACTAGTTTGCATTCCCACCAATAGTGTAAGAGAGTTCCCTTTTCTCCACACCCTCTCCAGCATTTATTGTTTGTAGACTTTTTTATTTTATTTTTAAACTTTACATAATTGTATTAGTTTTGCCAAATATAGCAGCCATTCTGACCGGCGTGAGATGGTACCTCATTGTGGTTT
>NW_011494948.1:13269230-13303378 GCF_000754665.1 Bison bison bison
TGTTTAGTTCTTTGGCCCATTTTTTGATTGAGTCATTTATTTTTCTGGAATTGAGCTGCATGAGCTGTTTGTATATTTTTGAGATTAGTTCTTTTTCAGTTGCTTCATTTGCTATTATTTTCTCCCATTCTGAAGGCTGTCTTTTCTATGGATTTTTAATCTCTATTTCCGCCCTAATTTTTGTAATTTTTCTAGCTCCTACTAATTTTGACCTTCATTTATCCTTCTTCTTATATTTCAAGAAATACAAAGTTAGATTATTTGAGACTTTTCTTGTTTCTTGAGGTAGTCATTTATCACTATGAGCTTCCCTCTTAGAAGTGTTTTTGCTGTACCCCACAAGTTTTGGTGTGTAATATTCCCATTTTCATTTGTTTCAAGATATTTCTCCTTTGACCGATTGATTGTTTGGTATAATGTATAATCTATACATGTTAGCAAATTCTCCAGTTTTCTTCTTGAATTTGATTTCTAACTTTATACTCTTGTGGTCAGAGATGATGCTTGATATGATTTCAGTCTATAAGGATGGGCCAAGACCTGTCACTGTCCCTAACTCTTAAGATTTGTTTTGTGGCGTATCACTGATCTGTCCTAGGAGGCGTTCCCTGTTCACCTAAGAAGAATGTGTGTTCTGTTGCTATTGGATGGAATGTCGACTTCATTGGGTCTTACATACGGTTTAAGCCCGATGTTTCTTTATTGATTCTCTGTGTGGATGATCTATCCATTGATATAAGTAGGATGTTAAAGCCCCCTGCTATTTTTGTATTGCTGTCTATTTCTTCTGTTAGTTGTGTTAATAGTTGAATTTATATATTTAAGTGCTCCTATAGGGGAGCATAAATATTTATAAACATTATACCCTCTTGTGGCCTGAACCATTTATCATTACTTCTTAGTCTCTTATACCAGATAAATTACACCTTTTTAACAAAGACTGTCATATAAGTATAGCTACCTCCAGTTTCTTCTGGGATCCACTTGCATGAAACATCTTTTTCCATCTTTTCGTTTTCAGTTTGTGTATTCTTCCATCTAGAAGGGAGTCTCTTGTAGGCAATGTATACATGTTGTGTTTTTTTTTCATTCATTATTCAACTATTCCATTCAACTATTTTGTCTTTTGAATTGCGAATTTAGTCTATTTACATTTAAAGATATACTGGTAGGTATGTACCTATTGCTAATGCTTTCTGACTTTTGTAGTTCCTCTGTTCCTTTTTTCTGCTCCTGCTCTCTTCCTTTGTGATTTGATGACTTTCTTAAATGGTATACATATATTCTTTTATTTTTTGTGACTATACTTTTGCTTTCTGGTTACTATGAGGCTAACATATTATAGAGTATATCCCTAACAGTCTATTTTAGATTGATAAAAACTTGTTCTAAACTTGAGCTATTCTAAAGCTCAAAATATTTAGTCTTACCCCTTTCCCCATGTTTTATGATTTTAATGTCACATTTTATATCTTTCTATCTGTGTATCCTTAATTATTATAATCATAGTTAAGTTTTACCACATTTGTATTCTTACCTTCATACTACCGTGATAAATGATTAATCCACTACATATTCTGTATGTTTACCTTTCCATTGAGGTTGATGTTTTCTTGTTACTAATTAGTGCTCTTCCTCTTCAGCTTTAAAAAAGTCCCTTTAACATTTCTTCTAAGGCCAGTTTAGTAGTGATGAACTCCTTTGACTTTTGCTTATCTGGAAAACTCTTTCTATCTCTCCCTCAATTCTGAATGATAACTTTGCTGGGTAGAATAGCTTTTGGTTGAAAGTTTTTTTTCTTTCAGCATTTCAAATATACTGTGCTGCTTGCTCTCTTCTAGCCTACCAATTCTGCTGAAAAAATTTGCTTATAGTCTTTTGGGGGTTCCCTTGTACCTAACAAGTTGTTTTTCTCATGTTGGTTTTGAAATTCTCTCCTTGTCTTCAACTTTTGGCATTTTAATTGTAATATGTGTTTAACTACAATGTCTCCTTAGGGCTTATTTTACACTCTGGGCTTTCTGGAATTAGATTTCCATTTCCTTTCACAGGTTAGGAAGCTTTTAGCCATTGTTTCTTCAGATAAGTTTTCTGCTCCTTTCTGCCTCCTTTCCTGTGGTCCCTGTGATCTGAATGTTAGTGTGTGTGATGTTGTCCCACAGGCCCCTTAGGCCGACTTCACTTGTTTTTCTTCTTGTGGGAGGGGGTGGGGGGATGGGAGCAGGGCTGCTCTAATTGGATGAGTTGGGTGAGTTCCACTGCCTTGTCTTTGAGTTGACTGACGCTTTCTTCTGCTTCATCTAGTCTGCTGTTGAACCCCACTAGGGTATTTTTCAGTTCAACACTTGTTTTCTTCAGCTCTGTGACTTCTATGGTACTTTTTTTATATTTTCAAACTCTTTGTTGAAGTTCTCACTGTATTTACTCATTTTTCTCCCTAGTTTTGTGAGAATCTTTATGACTACTATTTTGAACTCTTTTTCAGGTAAATAACAGCACTATTTCATTGAGGTTTTCCTCCCACCCCACTGTACTCCGAAGAGTTTATGTCTTTAATCTGGAACACATTTCTTCATTTTCCATAACTCTGTTGGTTTCCATACTTTAGATGAAACAACCATCTCCCCCAGTCTTGAAAGAGTGGCTCATGTAGAAGTGAACCTTGTATTTCAACCCTCAGTTCTGCTATCACCCAAACCTTTGTGCTTGTCCAAGCAGCCTATTACATTTTTAAAAGCTCCCAGTGGTTGAGGATACACCAAGACCTGTCAGTGTCCCTAAGGAGAGGATCTCAGCATCAAGGTTCATTTTGTTTTATCTTTTTTAAATTAATTTATTTTAATTGGAGGCTAATTACAATATTGTAGTGGTCTTTGCCATACATTGACATGAATCAGCCATGGGTATACATGTGTTAAAAGCTGCTGCAGGAGAACTTGACTTCCAAGGTACACAGATATATATAGTCTTATGGGACTGAAAGTGTAAGCTCCACTGGCCAGTGATGGGGTAGTATTCCTTGAACGGCAGTTGCCCCAGGGAGCGAACCCAGGTCTCCCGCATTGTAGGCAGACACTGTACTGTCTGAGCCAGCCGGGAGGTCCTATTGAAGCTCTAGATGAGAGTATAAGCTCGTTCCTGGGAGATGCTGGAGCAATGCAGAGGGACTGTCCAAAGACCGCATCCACACCCTACGTTCCTTGAGAAAGTCTTGTAGTCCACTAGATGCGTGCCAAACCTGGAGCCTGCCCCTCAAGCCAGAGTTCCGGTACAAACAGAAAGCCAAAGGGATGTGCCATGGCTTGCTGTCTGCACAGTGCCCTAGGGGTGGTAGCCTGCCAAGAACTAGGTATCTGATTGCCACAGTCCCATGGGACACAGGAATGCAGGCTCCCCTGACCACCCAAGTCAGGCAATCAAGGGGCATCCCTGGAGTGGCCACTGCAAAAACCAGGATGCTAGACATAAAAATCAGGGAGCCAGCTGCATGGAAAGTTCCACTCCAGAAAACATGTGCTCTGGAGCACAGCAGAGGGAGGGTGCAAGTTTAGTGCCTACCCTCTGAAGTCTCTGGAAAGTCTCTAGAAAATTACAGTCCATCTTTATTTTTTTTAATATAAATTTATTTAATTGGAGGCTAATTACTTTACAATATTGTATTGGTTTTGCCATACATTGACAACAGTCAGTCTTTAGATGCAAGTTTAATTAGAAGTCTACCAGTCAGGCTATAGTCATGATGATTAGCTAAGAGGCCTCCTTCACAGAAATACCAAGCTTCTGTGCTTTTTACCTCCTCCTGAGCCCTAGGAGGGTGTGATAGCTGTTTAAGAATCTGAAGCATAAGGCTCCACTGGCTTCCAGAGTTGCCTATGAAGTGATGTCTCCTAGCAGCAACTGAAAAAAATCAGGACCACAGAGAGGGCTGTGGGCTCCTTGCTGATTTTTACACTCCCTTGAGACCAAGAATTCAAACTCCCCTAGCCTCCAGACCAAGCAGTCAAGAGGCCTCCTCTGGGCAGCAGCCACAAAGACTAAGGCACCAAATGCATGTGAAAACTCCCTTGTAGGAGACACTGGTGCTCTGGAGGATGGCAAAAGGGCTGTGTGACAATGGTGCCCATGAGTCTCAGACCTGGAGAATGCTCCAGCAGGCTTCTAGATTTGTGTTTTAAGTGAGATGTCTGCTTTCAGGCTGATGCTTTAATATAAGCAGGTGACCTTCCTTTTCTTGGAGTATGACCAACTGTCTCAGAGTTCTGGGATGAAAGCCGTGAGCCCCATTAGTGTTTCGAGTTAGAATGTTTGGGGGGCTCGTCTCTCAGATACAGGTTCCAAAAGTTAAGGTGTCCAGTGTGGAGTCTGAACCCTTCACTCCTTAGGGAGAGGCTCTAAGTATTGAGTTTTATCCGGGTTTATGGCAAGATTATGTCTCAGTTCCTCCTACCTGCTTTGATGTAGTTTTCTCATTTGCCTGATGTGTGGTTGTCACTCAGGCAGCCTTTAGGATTTTTTTAGAAGTAATTTTTCCATATGTAGCTGTAGACTGAATACATCTGTGGAAGGAGGTGAGTTCAGGATTTTCCTATATCACCATTTTTAACTGGAACCCTAAAGCTTGTGGTTATTGACACTTTTTACCAAGAGGCTCCAGGTTTCATCAGATGTTTAGAGAGCTTTGAAGGATATGAACCAGTGAAGGAAAAGGATATTAGGTAAAAGCAGTCCTCTTAGGTCAGGTAACTATGTCCACAGCCAGGTACTGTTGCTCCTGCTATGGCCAAATACACCAAAGTCTTGCCAACCACGTCTGTTTGAGCAGGTGATGCTAGAAAGTATGAACTCAGAAGATAAAGAGTAAGGCTTTGAGGATCCAGTGCAACACTACTATTCACAAACACACAGGGGTAGGGAAAATATAAAAATAGCCCCTTGACAACTGAAAATCCTTTTTTTAATTATTGTGATAAAATATACATAATAATTGGAGAAGGCAATGGCACCCCACTCCAGTACTCTTGCCTGGAAAATCCCATGGACGGAGGAGCCTGGTAGGCTACAGTCCATGGGGTCGCTAAGAGTCGGACACAACTGAGCGACTTCACTTTCACTTTTCACTTTCATGCGTTGGAGAAGGAAATGGCAACCCACTCCAGTGTTCTTGCCTGGAGAATCCCAGGGACGGGGGAGCCTGGTGGGCTACTGTCTATGGGGTCTCACAGAGTCGGACACGACTGAAGTGACTTAGCATAGCGTATACATAACAATATTTTCAATTCAGTGACATTAAGTACATTTGTATGGTTGTTCAACTATCACCTCTATGCTTCTTCAAAAACTGTTTCATCATCCCAAGCTAAACTCTGTACCCATCAAACAATAATTCCCCATTATCCCTTTCTCCCAGTCCCTGGTGGCCACTATTCTACCTTATTTCTATGAATTTGACTATATATTCATACTTGTCAAATCACACAATATCTGTCCCTTTGTATCTGCCTTGTGTCATTTTTATTAATGTTTTCAAGATTCATCTACGCTGCAGCATGTATCAGAATTTCATTCCTTTTTAAGGCTGAATAATAGTTCAGTGTTAAGTATATAGCACATTTTGTTTATGCATACATCTCTCATTGGATGTATGGGTTTGGTTCCATCTTTTGGCTATTGTGAATAACACTAGTTTGAATATGCATGTATAAATATGTATTCAAGTGTCTTCTTTCATTCTTTTGAGTATATACCCAGAAGTGGAATTGTTAAATCATATGGTAATTCTGTGTTTAATGTTTGAGGAACTGCCATACTGTATTCTATAGCAGCTATATCATTTTACATTCTCACCAACAGTGCACAAAAGTTTCAGTTTTTCCACATTTTCAATGATTGTTATTTTCTGGGTTTTTAATAATAGACATCCTAGTGGATGTGAAGTAGTAGCTCATTGTGGTTTTGATTTGCATTTCCCTAATTTCTAGGGATGTAGAATATAGTTTCATGTGTATGTTGGCCATTTACAGATCTTCTTTAGAGAAATGTCTGTTTAAGGCTTTGTGTTTTGTTCAACTGTACTTCTTGATATTTTCTGAATATTAATCCTTTATCAGATTTTTCTCCTATTCTGTAGGTTGCCTTTTTACTCTGTTGATAGTGTCCTTTGATAAAGAAGAGCTTTTAGTTTTGATGATATCCAGTTTATCTAATTTTTGTTGTTTTCTATGCTTTCAGTGTCATATTCAAGAAATGATCGCCAAATCCAGTAACATGAAGCTCTTCCTCCTCTGTTTTCTTCAGTTTTACACTTAACTCTTACATTTCAGTCTGTGATTCATTTTGAGTTCATTTTTATATAGTGTAAAGTAAGGCTCCAACTTCATTCTTTTTTATGTGGATATTCAGTTTTGTCAGAACCATTTGTCAAAAAGACTGTCCTTTCCCCATTGAAAGCTCTTGGCATACTTCATCTGACCATACATGCAAGAATTTGTTTCTAGGCTCTCTATTCCATTCCATTGGTCTATATATCTTTCTGCAAGCTAGAACTACACTGTTTTGATTACTCCAAATTTATAGTAAGTTTTGAAATCATGGAGTACAAAATCTCCAACTTTGTTGTTTTTTTCTCAGATTGTTCCAGCTATGTGACTACTTTCTTTTTGTACTTTTCCATGTATAAGTCTTTCACTTCTTGATTTATTCTTAGGTATTTTATTCTTCTTAGTGCTGTTATAAATGGGATTGTTCTCTTAATTTCCTTTTCAGAGTGTTCATCAATCATGTATAGAAATACACCTGGTTTTTAAATGTTGATTTTTGTAAACTGAACAGAGGTCATTTTGCTTCTTCACCTTTCCAACTTGCATGGTTTTCTTTTTTCTTGCCTAATTGCTCTGAACTTCCAATAATATGTACAAGAATGCTGAATATTGCATTCTTGTTCATCTTAGGGGAAAAGTTTTTAGTCTTTCTTTGAGGATGATGTTTGTGGGATTTTTGTGTATGGTATTTATTATTTTAAGGTCGTTTTCTTCTAGTTTTTTATGTTTTATTATGAAAAGCTGTTGGATTTTGTCATGTGCTTTTTTTGCATCAGTTGAGATGATCATGTGCTTTTTCTCTTCATTATGCTAATATGGTATTATAGAACAGTGACTGATTTTCATATGTTGAATCATCCTTTCATTCCAAAAATAAATCCTATGACTTTGTGGCATATAATCATTTTATTATGCTAAATTTGGTTAGCTAGTATTTTGTTCAGGATTTCATCATCAATAGTCAGAAGGGAGATTGTTCTTTAGTTTTATTATAGTGTTTGGTATGCTGGCCTCATAGAATGAATTAGGCAGTGTTAGTGTTCCCTCCCCATCAGTTTTCTTGAAGAGTCTCACAAGAATTGGTATGAATTATTTTTTTAATACCAGGAAGAATTACCAGTGAAGCTTTCTGGTACAGGGCTTTTCTTTGTTGGGAGGTCTTTAATTACTGGTTCAATCTCTTTACTAGTCATAAATCTAGTCATACTTTTCACTCTTGGTGGGTTGTATGTTTCTAGAAAATTGTCCACTACCCCTAGGTTGCCCACTTTGTTGGTGTACAATTGTTCATAGTACTCTTTTCATCTTTATTTCTATAAACTCAGTACTGTTGTTACCACTTTCATTTCAGATTTTAATAATGAGTCCTCTTTTTTGTAGTCAGTGTAGCTAAAAGTTGTCTATTTTGTAGATCTTTAGAGAGAGCAAACATTTGACTTCACTAATTTTCTCTATTCCTTCCTTCTGCTAGCTTTGGATTTAGTTTGCCCTTCTTATTTCAGTTCCTTAAGGCCTAAGGTTAGGTTCTTTGAAATCTTCCTTTTTATTTTATATTGGAGAATAGTTGATTTACAATGTTATGTTAGGTCAGATGTACAGAAAGTGATTCAGTTATATACACACACACAAACACACACATATCCACTCTTTTCCCATATAGGTTATTACAGAATATCAAGTAGAGCTCCCTGTGCTATACAATAGGTCCTTGTTGATTATCTAGTTTATATATAGTCTGTATATGTTAATCCCAGTCTCCTAATTTATCTCCCCCACCTTTCCCCTTTGATACACATAAGTTTGTCTTTGTAGTCTATGAGGCTGTTTTGAAAATAAGTTCATTTTGTATCTTTTTTAGATTCCACAGCAAGCAATATCATATAATATTTGTATTTCTCTCTCTGACTTGCTTCATTTATTATGATAATCTCTAGGTCCGTTCATGTTGCCACAAATGATGTTATTTCCTTCTTTTTATACTTTCTTTTTAATCCATTCCTCTGTCAGTGGACAGTCATGATGTTTCTTTGTCTTGGCGACTGTAAGTACTGCTACAATGAACAATGGGATATATGTATCTTTTTGAGTTATGGTTTTCTACAAATATATGCCCAGGCGTGGGATTAAGGTGGTTACTCCTAGTTTTTTAAGAAATCCCCATACTATATAGTGCTTGTACCAATTTACATTCCCACCAACAGTATAGGAGGCTTCCTTTTCTCCACACCTTCTCCAGCATTTATTTTTTGTAGATTTGCACTTCTGTAATAATTAGCAGTGTTGAGCATCTTTTCATGTGATTTTTGGCCAGCTGTATTTCTTCTGTGGAGAAATGTCTGATTAGAGCTGCCAGTTTTTTGATTGAGTTGTTATTTTTGTGTGTTTTGGAGATGAATTCCTTGGTGGATGCATTGTTTACAAAGATTTCTTCCCATTCTATGGGTTGTGTTTTCATTTTGGCTATGGTTTTCTTTGTTGCACAAAAGCATTTAATTAGTTCCCATTTATTGGGCTTCCCTGGTGGCTTTGATGGTAAAGAATCTTCCCACAATGTGGGAGACCTGGGTTTGATCCCTGGGTTGGGAAGATCCCCTGGAGAAGAGAATGGCTACCCACTCCAGTATTCTTGCCTGGAGAATCCCAGTGGACAGAGTGGGCTACAGTCCATGGGGTTGCAAAGAGTCGGACATGACTGAGCAACTAAGCACAGCACATTTTTATTTTCACTGAAGGTAGATCCAAAAAGATATTGCTGCAATTTATGTTAGAGGATTCTGCCTGTGTTTTCCTCTAAGAGTTTTATAGTATCCAAGCTTTTGCTTTTTTTACATGTAACTGTCCAGTACCATTTATAGAAGAGGCTGCCGCTTCTCCATTGTATAATCTTGCCTCCTTTGTCATTGACTAATCAACCAAAGGTGCATGGGTTTATTTCTGGGCTTTCTATCCTATTCCATTGATCTACATTTGTTTTTGTACTAGTACCATATTCTTTTGTACTCTGTACCTTTGTATTAATAGTATAATCTTAAGACAGGAAGCCTGATTCCTCCAACTATTTTTTCTTTCTAAAGACTGCTTCAGCTATTCAGAGTCTTTTGTGTCTTCATGCAAATTTTAAGATTTTTTGTTCTAGTTTTGTGAAAAATGCCATTGCAATATAATTTGATAGGGACTGCATTGAATCTTAGCAGATTGCCTTGTAGATCTGCAAACAGTGACTGACAGTCTTCTTTTCCTATTTGAATGCATTTCTTTTTCTTCTCTAATTGCCATGACTAGACTTCAAAAACCATGTTGAATAAAAGTGGCAAGAGTGGACATCCTTGCCTTCTTTGTGATCTTAGAGGAAATGTTTTCAGTTTTTTGAAACTGTCACTGTTTGCAGGTAACATACTATACATAGAAAATCCTAAAGATGTCACCAGAAAAGTACTAGAGCTAATCAATGAATTTAGTAAAGCTGCGGAATACAAAATTCCTATACACTAACTACAAAAAAAATCAGAGTAATTAAGGAAACAATCCTATTCACTACTGCAACTCAAAGAATAAAATACTTAGTAATAAACCTACCTACAGAGACAAAAGACTTGTATGCAGAAAACTATAAAAAAAAAACAAGATGAAAACTATAAGAAAAATGACACAAATTGAGAGAGAGAGCATGTTCTTAGATGGAAAAATCAATATTGTGAAAATGACTATACTACCCAAAGCAATCTACAGAGTCAATGTAACCCCTATCAAATTGCCAATGGCATTTTTCACAGAACTAGAACAAAAAAATTTTTACAGTGTATATGGAAACACAAAAGACCTCAAATAGTCAAAGCGGTCTTAAAAATAAAAACAGAGCGAAAGGAATCAAGCTCCCTGACTTCACACTACACTACAAAGCTACAGTAATTAAGATAGCATGGTACTGGCACAAAAACAGAAGTGTAGATCAATGGAACACGATAGAAAGCCCAAAGATAAACCCAAGCACCCAAGGGCACCTTACCTTTGACAAAGGAGGCAAGAATATACAGTGGGGACAAGACAGATTCTTCAGTAAGTGGTGCTGGGAAAACCAGACAGCTACATGTGAAAAATAAAATTAGAACACTTCCTAACACCATACACAAAAGTAAACTCTAAATGTAGGCCAGAAACTATAAAACTCTTAAAGGAAAACATAGCTAGAATAGTTTCTGACATAAATAATAGCAAGATTCTTTTTGACCACCTTCTAGAGTAATGAAAATAAACAAATGAGACCTAATTAAACAAGACAAAAAAACAACCCTCAGAATGGGAGAAAATACTTGCAAATGAAGCAACTGATAAAGGATTAATCTCCAAAATATACAAGCAGCTCAGTATCACAAAAACAAACAACCTGATCAAAAAATGGACAGAAGACCTGAATAGACATTTCTCCAAAGAAGACATACAGATGGCCAACAAACACAAGAAAAGATGATCAACACTGCTAGCTATTAGAGAAATGCAAATCCAAACAACGAGATCTCACCTCACACCGGTCAGAATGGCCATCATCAAAAAAATCTATGAACAATAAATGCTGGAGAAGGTGTGGCAAAAAGGGAACCCTCTTGCTGGGAATGTACATTGATACAACCTCTATGGAGAACAGCATGTTCCTTGAAAAACTAAAAATAAAACCATATGACCCAGCAATTGCCCTACTGGACATACACTCCAAGAAAACCATACTTTGAAGATACATACACCTCAGTGTTCACTGCAGCACTATTTACAATAGCCAGGACATGGAAGCAACCCAAATGACCATCAGTAGAGGAATGGCTAAAGAAGATGTGCTACATATACACAATGGAATATTACTCAGCCATTAATATTCTGAGTACACAATATTACTCTAGAACAAAACTGGGTCATTCGTAGTGATGTGGATGGACCTAGAGTAAGTCAGAAAGAGAAAAACAAATATCATATATTAACGCATATATCAGAGAAGTCAATGGCACCCCACTCCAGTGTTCTTGCCTGGAGAATCCCAGGGATAGGGGAGCCTGGTGGGCTGCCATCTATGGGGTCGCACAGAGTCGGACACGACTGAGGCGACTTAGCAGCAGCAACGTATATATGGAATTTAGACAAATGGTACTGATGAACCTATTTGCAGGGCAGGAATCGAGAAACGGACACTTTGGACACAGAGAGGGAAGGCGATGGTGAGATGAACTGGGAGAGTAGGACTGACATATAAACACTACCATGTGTAAAACAAATAGCTAGTGAGAAGCTACTGTATAACCGGGGAGCTCAGCTCAGGGCTCTGACGACCTAGAAGGGGATGTGTGGGGGTGTGTATCTGATTCACACTGTTGTATAGCAGAAACTAACATGACATTGTAAAGTGATTATACTCCGGTTGTGAAAAGTAATAAATAGATAACCAACAGGACCCACTGTATAGCACAGGGAACTCTGTTCAGTGCTCTGTAATAACCTAAATGGGAAGAGGATTTGAAAAAGGATAGATAAATGTATATGTATCACTGAATCACTTTGCTGTATACCTGAAACTAACACAACATTGTTAATCAATCATGTGAATGTGAAATATATAGTTGCTGTACAATATTATATAAAGTTACAGACGTATAAGAGTGATTCACAACTTCCAAAGGCTATACTCCATTGATATTTATCACAAAACACTGGCTATATTCCCTGCGTTATATAATATATTCTCATAGCTTATTTCGCATAATAATTGCTATCTCTAAATTCCCTACCATTTTGTCCCTTCCCCTTCACTCCTCTGACTGGTAATCAGTACTTTACTCTGTAAATCTGTGAGTCTGTTTCTTTTTTGTTACATTCACTAGTTTCTTATATTTTTCAGATTCCACATATGAATGATATCATACACTATTCGTCTTTCTCTGACTTATTTCACTTAGCATAATACCTCCAAGTCCATCTCTCTTGTTTTATTGCTTGAAATCATGTGTCTTGATGTGGATCTCTTTGGGTTCATTTTGTGTGGGAATTTCTTCAATTTCAGGAAGTTTTCAGCCATAATTTCACCAAATATATTTGTAATCCTTTCCTCTCTCTTCTCCTTCTGAAAATGAATGAAAATGAAAGTGTTAGTCGCTCAGTCGTGTCCGACTCTTTGAGACCATGGACTGTAGCCCACCAGGTTTCTCTGTCCATGGAATTCTCCAGGCAAGAATACTCGAGTGGGTAGTCACTCCTTTCTCCAGGGATTGAACCTGGGTCTCCTACATTGCAGGCAGATTCTTTACCATCTGAGCCACCAGGGAAGCTCATATACAATATAAATAAAAATTTTAATTAATTTTAAAAATAGATAAACAAGAAGGACCTATAGTACAGTACAGGGAGCTATATTCAATATCTTGTAACAACCTATGATGAAAATATGAAAGATATATATACAACACATACATGAATCGTTTTGCTATATATCACAAGCACAACACTGTAATTTTTAAAATTATATTAAAAAGTGAGTCACTTGTAGATAGATTGCCAATCTGTGCCTTTTGATTGGAGAGGTTTTTTTCTCCATTTAAAATAATTACTGATAAGGAGGAACTTACTCTTGCCACTGTTATTTGTTTTAGGTGTCTTACAACTTCTCCTGCTCATTACTTTCATTACTGCCTTTTTTTGTGTTTAGGTGATGTTTTTTATTCCTTTTTTGTTGTTGTTGTTGTTGGAATACAGTCTACAAATATTTAATTTGTGGTTGCTCTTGGACTTACATATAACATTCTAAAGTTATAACAGTCTAATTTTGATTTATAGCAACTTCAAGCACACACAAACTATTCCTATAGAACCTTTTTCCCCTTTATGTTAATAATATAAAGGTTACATCTTTATACACTGTATATCAACTAACAGATTTATAATCATTTTTAATGCATTTTGTCACTTAAATCCTACAGAAAATAAAAAGTGTACACAACAAAAGTATAATACCAATTTTTATATTTCAACATGTATTTATATTTTCTGGCCATGTCATATGGTTTAGAGTTACTGTCTCACATGTTTTCATTTTAACCTAAGGGTCTCTCATGTATCTTACTGTCAAGTATAGTGGTTAATGAACTCCCGCTGATCTTATTTGGGAAAAATCTTACGTTTACCCTCATTTTTGAATGACAGTTGCACTGGATATAGAATTCTAAGTACATAGTTGTTTGGTTTTTTGTTTTTTTTTTCCCAGCACTTTAAAGATATAACTCTATTACCTTCAGCCTGCAGGGTTTCTGCTGAGAAATCATCTGCTAAGCTTGTTGAGAGGATCTCTTATACCTGATGAGTCTATCTTGTCAATTTCAAAATTCTTTGTAAGACAATTTGATTATAATGTCTCAGGTCTGTAGTTTTCATCAAATTTGGGGATTTTTCAGCAATTATTCCTTCAAATGACTTCCCTGCCTCTTCCTCTCTCCTCCTAGGATTCATAGAGATAAAATCCGTATGTTGGTCCCATTTTCTTCATTTTCTTTCTTTGAGCTCCTAAGACTCAATAACATCAATTGAACTGTTTTCAGGCTTGCTAATTGCTTTTTCAGTCTCCTCAAACCTGCTGTAGAACTCTTCTCGTGAAATTTTCAATTCAGATAAGTATTTTTTGGCTCCATATCTATTTTTATAATTTCTGACTTTGTCAATATCCTCATTTTGTTCACATAACATTTTTCTGATTTCCTTTCTTTATTCATTTTTTGCTTTAGATCTCTGAACATGTTTGTGACAGCTGTGTTAAAGTAGTCTTTAATACATGTGATGCTGTGTTTCTTTAGGGCTGGCTCTGCCACTTTACTTTCTTCCTTGAATGGGCCATGATTTCCTATTTCTTGGATGTGCTTATGACTTATTACAGGAAACTGGGCATTGAGAAAAACAGACATCCCTCCCAGTCTTTGAATACACTTTCTCTGTGCCTGTGTATACCTTCACTGATTAGCTGGGTGTTCTCTGAACCTAGGGATCAGCCTGAGATGAAACCTTAAGGTCTTCTGAGGTCTTTTCTGAGCATATGTCTTACCTGGGCCTGCTTCTGACTTTCATAATTCCTCTTTATACGGCTGCTCTTGAACGTCTTAATTTCCAAGTTGGTCTCACCTCAGGTTGTCCTCAGGGTCTTAGGTAGTCTGTTGCATGTCTCCATCTGTGATCTCTTGCCCCAAGTGTCCATAGTCCCCTTGCAACTTTCACACGTAGGGTTGGCACTTGACACCTGAGTTAGAAGAGACAGAGACCAGTCCTTCAGGTAGCCCTCTGATAGGTTAGAACACTGCACACTGCAAATAGGATCTTCTCTGCTCCCTACAGATGGTGGAAGAAAAATGGGCTGCTGCTACTACATCTAGACCAAAACTGCCTTGCTGGGGTTTGGGCACTAGAAAAAACAGACATCCCTCCCAGTCTTTGAATACACTTTCTCTGTGCCTATGCACACCTTCCGGAGAAGGCAATGGCACCCCACTCCAGTACTCTTGCCTGGGAAATCCCATGGACGGAGGAGCCTGGTAGGCTACAGTCCATGGGGCCACTAAGAGTCAGACACAACTGAGCGACTTCGCTTTCACTTTCATGCATTGGAGAAGGAAATGGCAACCCACTCCAGTGTTCTTGCCTGGAGAATCCCAGGGACAGGGGAGCCTGGTGGGCTGCCGTCTATGGGGTCACACAGAGTCGGACACGACTGACACGACTTAGCAGCAACAGCAGCATGCACACCTTCACTGATTTCACTGGGTGTTCTCTCAAAACTCTACAATTTTTCCTAGTGTTTTGAAGACAGATTTTTCTTTATTGGGTATTTCTAAGTTGCTGTAGGCCTTTAACTTTTTCAGAATTCCTGTAAGATTAGTTTAGCCAGTTTCTGGCAGCTTTTTGATGTTTGTGTGCAAATAAGGACTTAGAGCTACCTACCCTGCCATTTTGCTGACATCCTCACAATCAGGAATTCTTGAAGGAGTGCGTCTAAGAGCCCTATTTCCTCCTCTCTCGTTTGTATCTCTGTTCATTGCTGGTTTGACTTCAGTGCCAACTGCCACATTGAAACAGCCCTTTCCAGGATCACCAGTGCAGCCTATAAGTTCCCCTGGATCCTGGCCACTTCTTTGTTCTTTTTGATGCATTTTGATTTTGATACCACTGACCCCCTTTCCTTTCTGGAAACTCCTTTATTGGTCTCTGTGAATACATTTTCTCTCTTTCTCCTCTTCCCGCAGTTTAATTAGTGTCCCTTGAGGTTCTGCCTAAGCCTTGTCTCCATCTCATGCTTTCCCTCCCCTTGGGTTATACTGCTTGTGACTCCTAGCCACCACTCGTGTACTGACGACTTTCAAATGGATAGTGTTCAGCGCAGCTCAACTTTTCAGTCACAGATCTATATACCCCCCTGCTTAATGAACATACATATTTGCATATGTCACAAACATCTTCAAAACAAATGCTTACCTAGTTTTTCAGTCCTTAAACCTGAGACAGCTGGCTCCCTGTTACTCCTGAGAGTCAAGGCACCACTGAAGCCATGTGAATCATACTTCCATAGAATCACCTCTCCATTTCCATTGCCTTCATTTTGCTCAGCACAATTTGTTACCTAGATTTCTCTCCAGAATTTTCAACTCAATTACTATACTGCTGACAGAATAATCTTTTTAAAGAGTAACTCTGATCATGACACTCCCACTTAAAAACCATTTTAGGTGCCTCCCTTCCCCCACCCCAACAAAGCAGCATTCATAGGAAAACCCAAACTCCTCAGCCAGCACACAGTACTTCTCATGATGTGGCACGTGTTTTACAGCCACGTATATAATTCTACCTCTCATATAATTCTCCTGTAAACATTCCAGGGCTGTTTTTGCCATCATTCCTTCACACATGCTTTTATGGAACACATTCCCTACCCACGACAGGTGCCTCATAAATGTGTTGGATAAAAAGAGTAAAGTTGAATTATACATGAAGCCAGGTTGTTAGAACTGAGAAGGTGGTCTTAGTTCTACTTCGACTAAAACCAGCATGGTTTTCACAGACTTCAAAGAGATAGGAAAATGAAGGAATAGATCTTTGCGTGACACTATTTCAAAAGAATTTTCTTGTCAAAAACTTACCATTTTCATTCTTACAGGAGAGGAATATGGAGGTTTGGTGGGAATCTATGGTTTGAAGCCAATCCAAACAATATCACCAATGCAAAATTACTAAAAAGATTTTTGAGATCAAGCAGTTCCCTATTCTTTTTGTAACGCCGTAGCCTTGTTACTGTTTAACATGAGGTTCATGGACCAATGATATTGGCATCACCCGAGAGCTTTTAGAAGTTCAGCATGGGTGAATGAAAAGATGTGTGAACAGATGAGGAATTCAACAGAACGACAGAAAATACAAGAAGGTACCAAACAGAAGTCCCAGAGCTGAAGAACACATTAACTACACCTCTAATGTAGACTAGATGAAGCAAAGAAAGGATCAGTAACTGTGAAGTCAGGGCAGTAGAGCTCATCCAATCAGAGAAGGAAAGAAAGTAAGTTAAGCTAGATTAAAGGGCTTGCAGCATTATATAGGTCCCAGGAAAAAAGGAGCAGAAACCCTGTTTTAAGATATAATACTGAAAAATTTCTAAACCTGGGGAAAGAAACAGACATCCAGGTCAGGAAACCCACGGGGTTCTAAGTAAAATGAAGGCAAAGCAATCAGAACTAGTTCCACAAATATATGGCCAATTAATTTACAACAACAGAGCCAAGAACATACAATGGGGAAAGGACAGCCTCTTCAATAAATGTAGTTTGGAAAATTGGACCACTACCTTACACCATGTACAAAAATTAACTAAAAATGGAGCAAAGACTTGAATGTAAGGCCTGAAACCATAAAGTTCCTAGAAGAAAACATAGGTGGTACGGTTCTTGACATCAGTGTTGGTGTTGATTTTTTAAAATCTGACACCAAAATCAAAAGTAACAAAAGTGAAACTACACCATACTTGAAAGGAAATACCGATGAAATGAGAAGGTAGCTACTAAATGAGGAAATGGTTGCACATCATATATCCAATAAGGTTTAATATCCAAAATATACAAAGAACTGATATAATTCAATAGCAAATTGTTTTTTCCATTTTAAATAAGCAGAAGATTTGAATATATACTTTTTCAAAGACATACACATGGCCAAAAGGTACATTAAAAGGTGCTCAACATCAATTATCAGAGAAATACTAATCAGAAACACACTGAGATACAGCTTCATACCTGTCAAAATGGTTATTATTGAAAAGCCAAGAAGTAACAAGTGTTGGTGAGGATGTGGGAAAAAGGGAGGCTCCTACACTGTTGGTGAGAATGTAGACTGGGGCAGCCACTATGAAAAACAATATCAAGATTCCTCAAAAGATTCAAACTACCATGTGATTCGGCAATTCCACTCCTGGGTATTTACCTAAAGAAAATGAAAATGCTAAGTTGAAAATGTATCTCCACCTTCATGTTTTACTGCAGCATAATTTACAACAGCCAACATATAGAAACAACCTACACATCCATTGTTGGCTGAATGGATAAAGACAATGTAGTGTGTGTGTGTGTATATATGTGTGTATGTGTGTACACACACATCTTCTTTATACACACACACACAATGGAATTTTATTCAGCTATAAAAAAGACTAAAATCTTGCCATTTGCAACAATATGGATGGACCTCAAGGGCATGCTAAGTTAACTAAGTTACACAGAGAAAGATTGGAGTAGGAAATGGCACCCCACTCCTGTATTCTTGCCTGGAAGATCCCATGGACAGAGGAGCCTGGTGGGCTACAGTCCATGCAGTCACAAAAATTACATGATGGCGCACGCACACACAGAAAGATAAATACCATATGATCGCTCTTATATGTGGCATATAGTTTTTTAAAAAAAGCAAGCTCACAGATGAGAACAGATTGGTCGTTGCCAGAGGCAGGGTGTGGAGTGTGGAAATAACAGGTGAGGAGGTCAAAGACTAAAAAGGAAAAATAAAATTTAAAATAAAACAGGATTTCCGCTTGTAATTTTAAGGGTTAACAGCTCCCCTGTGAATCCCTAGGAGTCCAGATACTTTCAAGTTAAGACCCTTCATTCTAAAATGACCTCCAAGGGGTATCTGTCCCCTTACCCTATTCAAATAGCAGATGTTGGCTAAGGGCCTGCTGCTTTCTCATTGTACAGACATCACTGTTGGTGGGAATATTTACCATGATAGGCTGGCTCTGCCAACCCTGGGAAAAGCTTAACCATCTCCATCTTGTTCAGCCACCTTTGGTTTATCCTGGAGGAAATGAAACCAGAGAAAGGAAAGAAATGATCATTACTTTAATGAATTCAGCAAGAATAAACCAGATCACCCTCTGGACTAGAGGAGGGAAGGGGATCTTGTCTAGAGGTCTTCAGCTCTCAAGTTTACCGCCACACCCCTAGCACACTGTGTCAAGTCAGCTTGCACATGGTTCTCTTGGGAGGCAGCTGACATCTCTGACCACCTCCACACCACCATTAGCCATCTGCTCAGTGGTAAAGAATCCATCTGCCAATGCAGGAGACAAAGGTTCAGTCCCTAGGTTGGGAAGATTCCCTGGAGGAGGAAATGGCAACCCAATCCAGAATTCTGGCTTGGGAAATCCAATGGACAGAGGATCTTGGTGGGCTACAGTCTATGGGGTCACAAAAGAGGCAGACGTGACTTAGCAACTAAACAGCAACAACAGTGCGAGAATGCTCACAGAATTCAGCAGAGCTAACCATCCCACTGTGGCACTAGGAAAAGGAAATGTGATGGATAACCTTTAAATTGGCCTAGAGAGAGGCAAAATCAGTGATCTGACCACCTCGAACAAGCCCCTGCACAGGGGTCTCTTGCCCCACGCAGCCTGGGCATGGCAGCCTGTCCCATGGCTGGCTAACATGTATGTCACCTTTTTCTGCTTCCCAGTGCAATGGGCCTTGCATCGGGCCTCGCCTTGCTGTGCAGCACAGACAAGTCTTCTGCCAGACGCTGGATGGCATCACCTTATCATCAGAGCAGTGCAGCGCCCTTCCAAGGTAAGAGAAAGCCACAGACCACCCCTTCCCCAGCCCTTGTGTCAACAGCGCAGAAAGACGACGGTGAGTGGACGTGTCTCCTCCAACCTCCCACAGCGGTCAGACACTCTTCCCTTTTACCTCCACCCTCTCCAGACCACTGGACTCCTAAAGGGAGACAGCTCGGGCTGGCCTCATGCTTATTGAATGGACCAGGCTGGGCTTTCCTTGTTCGGAGATGAGAGCACAGAGGGTGCTGTTCTTCTGAGGAGAATAGCTGGCACAAGAGACTGGCTCTGGCCCCAGGGTGGACAGGAGGTCAGGTCCACAAAGGGGGCACCAGAGCCCAAGGGCTCCACCAGCCTCTCCCTCTTGTCCACTTCCCTTTAGAAGTTACACTGAGCCCCTTGTCTCCAGGTCTCCGCCTACCATTCCTACCCAGCCCCCAGCCCTTCTCCTCCTTCCTTCCCTGGGGGTGAGGGCTCATCACCCCCGCCCCTAAGGTCCCAGGCCCTGAGTACAACTCTGCCGGCCCCCAGCCTGGTGGAGCTCATTCTCAGATCATGCAGTGACAGAGACGCTGTAGAGATGAGCAGACAGAGGCCCAGTTAGAGGAAGGGGTCTTCTGAGACCCTGCAGCCGTTCAGGAAAAGAGATCAGAATCCAGGGCTGGCAGCACTGGGAGTTCTTGATAGACGCCTGACAGTCTCGGATTTACAGCCGTGTGTTCATAGCTGTCTCCCCTGATCCGGCCCCCAGAGGCGCAGACCCTAACCCTGCCACTCCCACTCCCCTGGCACAGGCCCGTGAGCACCCAGAACTGCTGGTCAGAAGCCTGCAACGTGCACTGGAGGGTCAGCCTGTGGACCCTGTGCACGGCGACCTGCGGCAACTACGGTTTCCAGTCCCGGCGCGTGGAGTGCGTGCACGCCCGCACCAACAAGGCAATGCCCGACCACCTGTGCTCCTGGGGACCTCGGCCAGCCAACTGGCAGCGCTGCAACATCACCCCCTGCGAAAACAGTATGTTCCAACCCCACAGAGCCGTCTGCAAACTCCCCACCAGGCTTCGGGTGCAGCGGGCAGTCCCAGGGACGGAGCCTGAACACAGGGCCGTAGTCCCACCTTCCCAGGGATCCTGAGCCAGGGCCGGAGTCAGGTATTTTCAGAGGGGTGCACGCAGGCAAACAAAGATGTGTGCAAGGATGTGTATACATGTGTCTAGGCCACAGAGAATGGCTGGGTGTGGCCCAAGGGCTCCCTACTGGCCCCTGAGAGAGCCAGGTGCATTTGGCTAAGCGCTGGATGAAATCATCCTCCGGTTCACCTACAGTAGTTTGGCCGCGGTACTCCCCTGGTGGCTTAGACAGTAAAGAGTCTGCCTGCAGTGCAGGAGACCCGGGTTCCATCCCTGGGTCAGAAAGATCCCCTGAAGAAGCAGACGACAACCCATCCAGTCTTGTTGCCTGGAAAGTTCCATGGACAGAGGAGCCTGGGGTCTGGCAGGTTATAGTCCATGGGGTCACAAAGAGTTGGACACGACTGAGTGACTAACACACACACACACACACACTCAGAGAGGACAGCTAAACAGTGGCTCTTGGGGAGCAAGCACTGTTTATACCTGAGTAGCAAACAGAGCTGCTCCCACTCAGCCGACACTGCAGCCCTTGCGGTCTGCTGCCCACAGAACAAGGACCTGATGACCGCGCCCTTCTTCCCCGCCCTGGGTATGCAGGGGCCATACCCAGGGTCTGATACTCATTCCTTCCCTCAAGTCTAGAACCTCCTCCTCGGCCCAGCACCACATTTGTATCCCAGTTGGGTGGGGACCTATTTTTTCTTCCTTTGGACCCAAAATACATTGGAGATGCTTCCTCCCAGGGACAGAGACAAAGCATGAGGCAAAGAATAGGAAAATTTGAAGTCTTGCTGTGCAGTTTCTCCTCAGTCAGGGCCTCACTGAGTCTCAGATTCCCCATGCTGAAGAGATATCCTCTAGACAGACAGTCCCGCTGCTTCTTCTACACAAGCAGGTATTGCCTGACCCATCTTTGCCAGCTCCCACACTCAGGACCACTGTTTTCCATGAAAATAGTTGAGACCTACACCGTTAACCACTGATGTGTGCAGCCCCAGTCCACGTCAGTACTGAAGAACCATGTAGCCTGTGCCGGTACTGAACTAGGACGCCAGTGTAGGTAAAGAGTAGAGAGGCTGGTGGGAGAGTACAGCAACCAAAGCTTCACAGGGAAGGGAAGAGTCACAGTTCAGGGGATGAGGCCACCACAGGCAGGCCTCACCTGCAGGCCCCCCCCCCACCCCGAAGTGGAGCAGAACTTAGTCCTTCCGGGAACCATCTCGAGGAGGAAGAGCTTCAGGTACCCAAATGCCATGGGAAAAGGGCACCTTGCCTAGGAGGTGAGGCAGTCCCTACCACCCTCAGGAAGGAAGGGGGCCGTCAGAAAGGCCCAGAGTCCCAGCATTCGGCGCCCAGCTGCAGCCGGGGGAGCAGATGGCCAAGTTCCACCAGAGCAAGGCCAGTTCAGAGGTACTGGACAGCGGTGGCCCTTCTAGCACAAGAGTCTGTCCCCAGAAGGCACCTGGTGGCCACGGATATGACGAGTCTGTGTTTCACATCTCCTTTCTGTCCCCTTTCCCAGCGGAATGCAGAGACACCACCAGGTACTGTGAGAAGGTGAAACAGCTGAAACTCTGCCAACTCAACCAGTTCCAATCTCGCTGCTGTGGAACCTGTGCCAAAGCATGAAGACAGGGCGAGGCGAGAACACTACCCTGGCCGCGCAGAGGACTTATGCAACCACCTTGGACAGAACTTAAGCTTTCTTCATTTTATTTATTTATTTGCCCCTCCCCACCCCTATACACACAACCCTCTTCGACCTCCTTCCTTGCCCCCTCCCCAGATGTGATGCCCCCAGCATGTCTGCTCTCAGTTGGCTGGAGGACAGAATGAGGGGACAGGACAAGGATGGAGGTCTGAGGAGGCTGCAGAGCAGAACGGGCCAGCCAGCAGAGCCCCCTGGCCAGCTGGCTCCCTCCCAACCTGGGTCCCAGAGAGACCCAGGAAGAGGCCAGCGTAGCCCTCAGGACAGCAGGGAGCCAGAGCCAACAGCAGACGAGAGAGAGGGGCAGAAGGGTAGGCGCCTGAGAGTTTGTAAAGCATTGGTGTTGACTCTGGACAACCAAGGTGTCTCTCCTGGCCAGGGATGGTCAAGACCAGGGAGGGGCAACACCAGCCATGCTAAAGACCCAGCCCAGAACTCAGCTCTTCGGGGTGGTGGCGAGGGGTCAGAGCAACAAGAACTCAAAACACTGTAGGGGGTGAAGGGAAGCCAATCCAAGTAGCTGAAGTGCACGGCGATGCAGAAAATGAAGTAGGGAGGGCAGGGACAGAAGCACAAAGAGAGCGGTGTGTGCTCCTGAGGGAAGGGGACAGCAGGGAATAAGCAGGCAGCTGGTGAGGTTCTGAACCCCAAGCCCACATGCCTGGTGGACCTCTGCGGGGTCAGGGGAGGCTATGGGGCTCAGAGCTCTTCTGCCCTTGGGCCCAGGCTGCATGCAGGAGCCATGCCCTCTCTAGGGTGGAGAGGAGTCCCCGAGGAGGCTCACTGAACTTTCTGACCACACCCCCAGGGCAAAGCTGGTGAGACAGCAGGGCCTAGCTGTGCAGTCATGCCACCCCTGGCGTCTCTAAATCAAGAGTCCCCCAGCCCGGAACTAACTGCTGACATAGGCCAAGGTGTTTTGATCATGAATAGACTGGGTTTCCTACCTATAAGGTTTTTTATGCTTCACTGAAGGGCCAGGGACTAGGGTCAACTTGTCAAAAACCAAGCCATTAATCAACTTGTCAGAGCATCCATTAGGTCAGAGCAACCACTTCCTTCCAGAGCTGACCAGGTAATGGGTGGGACCACAGCCCCATGACAGCTGCCCCTGTATTCAGACAAGAGGTGTGGGTGGGGCCAAGGGGCACAGCAGCAAAGCCGAGGAGTAACTAAAGCTGCCCAGAAGGTCCTTGAAGGCTTTTCAGCCATACCCTCCATACAGTGAAATATGATATACTCTACCAGAATTAATATACCTCGGTTTTGCTAATTCGGTGTGGGCAAAGCAGCATACGCACCCCACACCCTAGTCATGCCGTCAGCTATGGTAGAGAGGCTGCAGTAGCAAGTCAAGTGGCAAAACTGAAAATCTGGGACATTTTGGCAAATTGCTCGTTCAGCAGAGTGGTTTGGGGCGAGTGATTTTGGTCTGCCCCCCACCACAATGGCCACCATTTAGTAGCAGCTAGAGCAGAGCAGGGTGGCCAGAGTCACTCACCCCTCACACAGACTGCCCCGCGCCACATATACAGACTCGCAAAATGCCACTCACCTCAGAGGCCACCACTGACATCAGGGCTGTGTTTTCCAGCCAGCCTGGAAACAAAAGTTGGGGTTGGGGGAAGACATTATGCTTGTGTCCTCCCCAGGTGAGCTATGGACAGTTAAGGTGGTTTCCTCACCATAATAATGGGCTCTGAGAAATCATGTTACTAAAAATCAGTGTAATTTTTATTTAAAATAAAAGAGAATGTCTTCTATGTCTGTATATCTTTTGTGAATATTTATTAGGATTTCTTGTATAAAAAAGTGCAATATTAATAATTGTACATTGTCTTCCAGAAAAAAAAAATAAAATATTTGGGGGACTTTTTATTAACTTCCTGCAGCTGTGTTCCTGTAAACTCAGTGGCGATTATTGTATTGTTCCTATTTTTAGAAGAAGCTGATGTTTAACTCTGGATCCACCCACTGTGTACAGAATACATTGTAATAGTCGGCACGGGATGATGGGGCAATAAGAGGGGATTCGTTTGTGACACAACAGTCATGCACGGAATGCGGAAGACAGATTCCATACTGGTACTAATGCGGTTGGTTCTTTCTAGTTCAACAGCTCTGGAAACCCGGTGGCCAGTATTTACACTTCCTGAGCAGCGGAGGTCCTCTAGCCTGGCCACGTGTCAGGCTGTAGCAGGTGAAGACGGCCTTCAGAGCGAGCCCAGAGGACCGAGGTGTGGGGTGGGAAACAGCGTCCTCCTTGCATGAGATGAATGTACATTTACTGTCTGTTCTGTGAATCGTGACTCAGCAGCACCACAAGGTCATTAGGGCTGCTGAAGAATGTGGGAGGAGGCATCTCCTCCTCTAAAACACAAAACTGTATTTATATATATATTTTTTTTGTACAGATAATACAGCTTATTTATTTAAATCTTGTCGTCCGAGTCTCTATTAAGCTCAGCCTTCCTATCTTGTTGTGGGCAGGAGGGGAGGGGGTGAGGCTGGTTCCCAGCCACTACTGTGAGTTTAGCCAAAATGGAAGAATTGCAGTTTTCGGCTTTGCCTAGAAAGCTGGGGGGCCCGTGCCTGGAAGAATTAGTCCTGTAAGTGAACCCAGAGGAGCTAAATATCCACAAATTGAGATGAGTGCTGCCTTTCACAATCAGCTCATTTACAGCCCTGTGGATAGGTATACCTCAGAGAGATTTAGGATTTTGTTCCAGACCACTGCAATAAAGCAAATATCACACACAAAAAAAGGAATTCACATGAAGTTTTTGGTTTCCCAGTGCATATAAAAGTTGTATTTATGCTATCCTGTAGTCTATGAAGTGTTATAATAGCATTATATCTTTAAAAACAATGTACACAACCTTAATGATAAATCCCTTTTTGCTAGAAAATGCTAAAGATCCGGTGAGCCTTCAGCAAGTCATAGTAGGAACAAAGATCCCTGATCACAGAGCACCATAACAATGATGAAAATTCTGAAACAGTGTGAGAACTACCAAAATGTAACACAAAGACACAAAGTGAGCAAATGTTTGAAAACTGGTGCCAAGAGGCCTGCTCAGGGTGGGCTTGCCACAGACCTCCAATTCCTAAAACAGAGTATCTGCAAACCACGACAGAGCAAAGCACAATAAAGCATGGTATGCCTGCAGAGCGAAGACGGGAGCCGCAGCACCTTCAGGAAGAAGAGCAAGCACAGGCGTCTCTGGGGTGTATGCAGACTCAGGAGCAGGAGCCTCACTCCGGGTCAAGCTTCCTGCCCCCAGGGGCGTGCACAGTGCATAGTGACTACATGCCGAAATCCTGGGTGTACACCCTCATCAGGGCCCCCATCTAAAGATCACTACCACATTTCAATCCTCACATGAACCCTATGATTATCTCCACTGACTTATGGGTAGACAGAGGCCCAGAGAAGCCCAAGGTCACCCAGGATTCAAACCTGAGCAGTTTGGTTTTTAGCCAGAGCCCTGCCCTTCCCCATGAGGCCAGCCCCAGCTCCTCTGCGCGAGAGCCAACACACGTGGCCACCCTGGTGCAGGCATCATTCTCTCCTGCTGCCTGGAGGTTGGCAGAAGCCAATGGTGTTAATAGAGACGTTGCCTTTGCATCCTCTAAAACCAATGCTCCTGGCATTCGAGGGCTCCTAGCTCCCCCTCTTTTTAAAGCATTTTAATAAAGCTACTAGAGAAAGTGCAAAAGAAAACAAAAGCCTGCTTGTAGAGTTCTCTATAAACAGGCTCTGGTGAAAGGGCAGCATGTCCCCAGGCCCAGACGATGCCCACACAGGGACCTTTGTGAGAGACACTCCAGGGGACCCCAGCCTGAAAGCCCAGCTCCAGCCTGTTTCAGCCACTCAACCCAGCATGTGACAATCTGTTCTGCAGCATAAATGTATGCCAGCAAGCTCTTTTTGAAATTCCAATTATTTTCTAAGGAGTCGTGGGTTTCGCTTTAAAGAGAAGACCAATGCTAGCACAATAAATATCACATACCAGCAACCAAACCAAATGTCCCCCAGAGACGCCCATGGAGGGGGGCGGGAAGGAGAGTCGCCAGAGAGAAAACCTAAGACGGCTCAAAGAGTGGGGAGGGCTCAGACAGAATGTATGGAAAACTTTCCTGCCAAAATCACAAAGCTCAGCAGGGGGAAAAAAAGAGATCCTGACCGAGATGCCACCAACCACAGTGTAAAAGTTTAGAATCTTAACCACGACCCAGTCCTGGGATTGTAACTCCTCATGCAAGGGTCCCCTGCTTGGCCTCAGAAGTTTCCATCTTTGACAGCATGAGCTCAGAAAATCTGTGGACCCATCAAGACCAGAATGATCAACAATCATCAGCACTCTCTTGCATCCCAGCTTCCTCACCTTTAAAGAGAAGATACCTCACGTGACAGGTTGTTGTAAGGAACAGGTTAATTCCTGTTGAGGAAACAAAAGAGTGCCTAGCCTATCACTGACACATTCATTGAATGTTAACTGCTATTACCATCATCCAAGCTACCTTAGAGAGATGTGGAGATGAAGGGCAGGGCTGGCAGAAGGTTTATTTCACATTACTTCCCACTGTCAGCTTTCAAAGACTCTCGCCTATGTTTTCATTTTCAACTGAGAAAGACATCAGCCATTCCTTCAAAGTTCAATACCAGACAATAGTGTAAACAAGAGAGGTATTAGGGAACCAAGCTCTATATCATGAAAGAAAATTTGATCCCTCCATGTAGCAAACTCAATGATTCACCAAAATACTGACAAACTTCCAGAAAAACTTCCCAAGACAGATACGATTTTATAATCCCAATGGACAACCTAGTCTCAATTCAAAATACTCAAATGTGCACATAATTGCCATTTCCTTCAGTTTAAAAAAAATGGAGAGACAGTCATTTATGAACAAATATACAAGTTGTAAAAACTAAAATTAAGGATATCTTACCAAGTTGAGGGCCATAGACAGCATGGTGGTATCCTCTCACTTCATCCTACAAATAAGATCAAAGGAAATAATCCAATTTTAGTAATGCTTCTCAGCTAAAATGAGACAAGACAGACCTCAATAACCTATCTGTGAGACTCCCCCAAATAGGCAAATTCACCTACAAAGGGCAAGGGAAGACTGAGGTAGAGAGAAGGGTGAAGCTTTGGAGAAATAAGCCAATGAAAAGCTTGATCTGTTTGGCAAAATAACCGCAGAAGAATAAATGAGGAAACAAAGCAAGGTGACTCCCTTGGTGCTTTCTGTCTATGCTCATTTTGTTCCATGAATGAGCTATGATTTAAGGACTTCAAGATTCAGAGTCAGAATGCATTAAATGTGAGTGAAATCAGGGAAGGTTACGTATCCATGTCCTATACTGCCAATGGAAAACATCGGTGTTGATGCAAGCCTTGAAGTAAATAGTGAACAGTTGAATACCCAATGAGTTCTACCAACCCTCTAAGGTTAATCTAAAATTGTTGTCTGCCCCTCACATATCCCTCCTGTCCACCTGAAGATGCTTTCACAGGTCACATTTGTGTGAGCCGATGAGCCAAATCTTAGCTTCTTCCACCCTAAAAACTGGAAGGCAGGTATTTGTAACCAAGCCTCTGCTAAGAACTGAGCCAGCACCTCCTCCATCAGCGAGAAGTTTACAGCTTCAATCAGATGGATTCTGTGAAGCACCTGGTCCCCATCAACCACGTGTGTCACGCTTCTGATAACACAATATACAGATGTCACTCACCTCTGCGTTTTCCAAAGGCAAAATCCATCTTCAACCAACCATTTCCCAGGCTGCTCCTACAGATGTGGTTTATATATGTATAAACAGAAATCAAATGTGCAGTTTTTATGTAAGTGAAGAGAAAGCAGACAGTGGGGAATGGTTCTCCTGCCGAACATAAATAATGTTTGCTTAAGCACAACGTTGAGGAGGGCCTGAGAGATCGCACGGTCAGCGTCCAGACCAGAAAGCATGCCTGGGAAACCTGCCCGCCTCTCCAAGATGACATAAACAGCCCTCCTCCAGGCCTCTGTGATGGCCAGGGCTGACCTCGCTCCAAACCCCACAAAGGAGAGTAGACAAGCTGTGAACAACTTAGTTGCCAGGTGAGCAACTCTATGAAAGCCTAAATGGTCAAGGCAGGGAGGCGAAGTGAGTCATGAGCTTGGTTTTCTTCCCTCAATCCCCACCACCATTTTTCAAATAACAATGAAAGGGCCAGGAGATGACTTAGCTGAGGTCAGGCGAAGGATGGTGAAGGATGGTGAAGTTGGTCGTCAGTCATCCAGGTGGCCTGGCCCCACAGCTGGAGCTCAGCACATCACCGTGCCAGACACAAAGCAGGTGCCAGGCTCGTGGGCCAGTCACTCCTGAGCTGCCTTTCTTTGCCTGCACTGGCCCTCCCTACCGGCACGAAAACAGGCAAGACCACCAGCTGAGAGCACAGCCCCTCGACCTGGACCCTTCTGCACGGTGAAGTTCCTGGCCCAGCTGGGATGGAAAACCATCGAGCTGTCCATCCAGGCCTAGTGGGCCTCACTCTGCTGGCCCCGCCAGGCAGTCCTCCGTCTCATCTCATCTCATCTCCGTCTCCCTCATCTCTTTTCCCATTACATACCTTTCCTCTCCCTCAGAGTCTGACCAACTCTATCTGTACCAGCTCTGTGCCAGGCCCAGGCCAAGCCCTGAAAACACAGGGGTGAAAGCCTCCTCCCTGTCATGAGCCCAAAGGAGCTCAGAGTCCAACCAGGAAAGCAGATACATCCCACCACAGATGCCAGTGCATCCTGCTCCTCCACATTTGGGGAATTCTCCAGCCCAGTTTTCTTCTTCATTTGGTTCTTTCCACAGTCAGCAGGCAGGGGTTGCTTTTATTCCTGACTCTCTCCCACTGGGGCTTTTGCAAAGGTATCCTGACTGGACTCCTTACATTTGTTCTGTCTCCTCCAATTCACTACCCATATAGCAGCCAGAACTAATGTAATATTGCCTGCAAACACATCAACATAAACTGATGGCTGTCTGCAGAAGAGACTTAAACCACACCCTAGGGCCAGCTAGCTCATGTTTAATTGTCTAATCATAAATCTACTCTCCTGCAAGCATTTCAAATATTGTTATCTTCATCTGCACCAGAGGGTCTGTTAATTACCCAAAGTTCATTAATTACACATCAGTGAATTAGTTGTATTGGCAGATTGGAAAGGGCACACAAGCACCACAGCCCTTATAAACAGTCTAAGTATCCAGTAAACCCAACAGCCTGGAGCTCCAAGTCTACCCCCCAACTCTTGCTTGATCTAACCAGAGAAGGTTTGGGCTGATTTTATCATAAGAACATCCACCTTGGAATAACTGTCAGAGTGCCTAGGGCTGGAACAATAGGACTTATTCAAGTTCACAGAGCACTGGGCAAGCTTGTGGGCACTTTATGCTCGTACCTGATATGCTTCCCTGGTGGCTCAGATGGTAAAGAATCCGCCTGCAATTCAAGAGACCTGGGTTCAACTCCTGGGTCAGGAAGATCCCCTGGAAAAGGGAGTGGCTACCCACTCCAGTATTCTTGCCTGGGAAATCCCATGGACAGAGGAGCCAGGCGGGCTACAGTCCATGGGGTCACAGAGTCAGACACAACTGAGAGACTAACACACAAGCCTAATATCAGAATTTGGTGTGAGATGGTTTCCACTGAAACATACCACCTTAAGGAATGAGGCGGTGTAAGTGGAAACTGAGAGCTCCAGCCTTTTTTTTTTTTTTTTAATAATTTTATTTTTAGCAGTGCTGGGTCTTTGTTACTTCACGGGCTTTTCTCTAGTTGCGGTGCTCGAGCTTCTCGTTGCAGTGGCTTCTCTTGTTGCGGAGAACTGGCTCTAGGACACATGGGCTCAGTAGCTGCAGCTCCCAGGCTCTAGAGCACAGGCTCAACAGTTGTGGTGCTCCGCGGCATGTGGCATCTTCCCAAATCAGGGATCGAACCCGTGTCTCCTGCATTGGCAGGTGGATTCTTTACCACTGAGCCACTAGGGAAGCCCTCTAGCCTTTCCTGATGGAGCTCCTATTTTCCCAAGATAAACTAGAAATTATTGGTCAGCCAAATGGCTTAAATTCATTCACCAAGAAATCTCAAAAGACGATTTGGGTTACACCAGTCCTCTGTTCTAAAGCCTTCTACACCTTCCTACTGTTGTCAGGATAAGGAACAGACTCAGTGAAATGCCCCGAGGCACCCTGCAGCAGCCCAGCCTCATCTCTACGTGACTAACCTCAGCTCCCTGGAGACTCCATGTTCCATCTTCCTTCCCCTTCTCGTCTTCCATGAGCCATGGAATGCCAACCACCACAGCCACCACCACTTACTCTTCACTTGTGAGTTGTCTTGGCACCCAGGGCAGGGAAAATATGGAGGCTTTAAGATGTTTGCTTCTTAAAGATTTCCTAATTTTACAGTACTTTCCCCCACTGCCTTACAGCCAAGGTAGAAAGCTGAGGCTCTCAGTCCTTTGTCAGCCCACAGAGACACAAAATCAGGGCCAAAGGTAGGAAATCCTGTGTTCACAAAGCATCTCTCCCCACTCTGCCCCCCTTCTCTTCCCTCGTCACACACATCCACTTATTTCAGGGCCAAGTTTGGACTTGTGGCTGAAAAAAAATAAAATGACGATTATTTACCATACCCCCTCTACCCACAAATGCTTCTTGTTTCACTGAAAAGATGATGATGGGTGAAAATAAAGAAGACTGCAACCAAGAGAAGATGACACTGTGTAACCCTATAAAAGGATGAAGAAATCCTGAAAGACAAGATCTGGGTGACTGTGGCTGGAGGGGCTGGGGAAGAGGAGACAGCGGAGCAAAGTGGGAAGGTGAGGGGAGTCCCACATCATCAGGATAGTCACAAGCTCCAGGGAGCCATCACCATTCTCCAAGCTGACTCCCATCCTTCTCCTCCTCCCTCACAGCACCCAACACAATTATAATTACCTGTCCAATCCTGGTGATCTTCTGGGAACTCAGAAGATCTTTCTTTCTGTACTTCAGGAAAGAACCCAATATCCCTATAAAAGTTGTAGGGGAGGAAGGAGGGCAGAAAGAGGACACATTTCTAGAAAACCCTAGGATGCTCCAGTCACCCCTGGGCTACTGGATCCACAGTGGTGAGTGGAAGTGCCAGGCCCTCCTGGCTGCAAGGGCCCTCCTACACCTCACTGCCCATATGAATGATGGTCCCGCACTCAGACATCCCAGCCCAGCCTCCTCGACCTCAGTGGATGGCAGCTCCATCCTTCCAGTTACTCAGATCGAAGGTTCTGGAGTCATGCTTGATTCCCTCTTCATCTCACTCTACCTTCAGTCAGCCACTCCATGTGGTCTACCTTCAGAACGTGCCAGGATGGGCCACTTTTCTCACTGCCCCCAACTCCACCAGCCAGGCATCTTTCTCTAGGTAAGAAGCTCCCTACCAAGCCCTGCTGTTACCCTGGCCCACTGCTGCCCCTCAAAGCATGCGACAGGGTGACCACAGTGACAACTAATAGAAACCTGATCCGGGCACTTCCCAGTTGCAAGTTTAACATTGGCTCGCCTTGGAGTAAAAGCCAGATTCCCAGCGGTGGTCTCTGCACTGGCCTGGCCCTGGCCTCGGGACCACTCCCTGGACACACCTGGACTGAAATATGCTCATGTCAGGGCCTGTGCTCTAGCTATTCCTAAGCAGCCTTCTCCCTTCCTTTGAAACTCTCAAGTCTCCCTTTCTCAGTGAGGCCCACCCTGACTACTCCGTTCAAGACACCCTGGGCCTCCCAGAACTCCCAGGTCCTCTTAATCCTGATGACCTTTTCCTTTTACCATGGCTCTTATCACCTTCTAAGTTACTATACACATGATACTTTTTATCATGTGTTTATTATTGCATTTATATTATATATTATACATTATTAGATATACATATTTGTTGTTGTTTAGTCACTAAGTCGTGTCCAACTCTTTTGCAACCTCCGTGGACTATAGCCTGCCAGACTCCTATGTCCATGGGATTTCCCAGGCAAGAATTCTGGAGTGGGTTGCCATTTTCTTCTCCAGGGAATCTTCCCAACCCAGAGGTTAAACCCACATCACCTACATTGGCTGGCAGATTCTTTACCAGTGAGCCACCACGGAAGTGCATGTTAGTTTTACAGTATATTTTTGTTTGTCTCTCCCTGACTAGACAATAAGCCCCACGAAGGGTAGGATCTGCATCTTCTCTGTTTACTGATTAGCCCAAAGCATCTAATAAATATTTTCTGAAGAGATGACTAAATCTATGTATGCACATATGTACAGATGGCAAGAAAAGGAGAAGTGTGCCCAATGCTGTGACAGATGGGGCATCCTGTCCCTCCTAGTGCTGGAGCTAAGACAGCAGTTGTGGGGCAGAGGGGAGAGGGAGGCGTATCCAGGGAGAGGGGGCACATATGACGCGACGTGTGGAGGGAGAAGGCAAGGTTCCTGAGCGACCACCCACCAGACCAGGGACTCACTGGATGCAAGCTCCCTGGGAAACTGGAGAACGCCTACAGGCTGTCTGGATGGGTCCCCCGGGGGTGGCCCCGGGGCAGGAGGGTGGTGAGAACTGTTTCTGACCCAGGAGTCTGGGGAAAGGGCTGCACAAACACTGTCATAACCTCAAGTCAGATGGACCCCCGGGGCAGCCAGGCACGCAGAGGTAGGACGTACAGCCATCACCAGAGCCCAGGACGCTGCCTCCCTTTGAGAGCTCATAACAAAACCAACACAGTAGATGGACCGTATGTTAGCAGATCACAAGATGAAAATATATTTTTCCTTGGAAAATCCCAAGGGATCTTTTTCTAGAGTCTAAAGTGATTATTTTAGATTGAAAGCTTAAAATACAAAAAATCTCTGCAAATAACCTTTATCTCTGGATATAATCATTCCTTTTTATATATTTGACTTGTAAAGCAAGTGAGCATCATGTAAAGAAGTCCTATTACAACTTAATCCATATTTTTATATCTGTGTGTGAGTGTGTGGGGTGTGTCCAGAAGTAATTCGTAAGTCTGAATGCTAACTCAGTACTAGGTACAGTGAAGAATCACTCATACAGACATAGTTCTTTCCATCTTATTCTTTCAGAGGCCACACACCTGCAAACTGAATGGCCCCTTGAACACTCCAGGGGCCTCCCTGGCAGTCCAGCGGCTGTGCTTCCTCACTTCCAACACAGGGGAGCATGAATTTGATCTCTGGTGAGGGAACTAAGGTCCCACTCGCTACACAGTGTGGGCAAATAAAAACGTTTTTTACATACAGCATTCCAAATTGTGTTCTTTTCTCTCAACCTCCAGCGTCTCTTGCTTCTATCTAACTAGCATCCTCCTTCGTCCAAATCCAAGATCAGATCAGTCGCTCAGTCGTGTCCAACTCTTTGCGACCCCATGAATCGCAGCACGCCAGGCCTCCCTGTCTATCACAAATTCCCGGAGTTCACTCAGACTCACGTCCATCGAGTCAGTGATGCCATCCAGCCATCTCATCCTCTGTCGTCCCCTTCTCCTCTTGCCCCCAATCACCCCCAGCATCAGAGTCTTTTCCAATGAGTCAGCTCTTCGCATGAGGTGGCCAAAGTACTGGAGTTTCAGCTTTAGCATCATTCCCTCCAAAGAAATCCCAGGGCTTATCTCCTTCAGAATGGACTGGTTGGATCTCCTTGCAGTCCAAGGGACTCTCAAGAGTCTTCTCCAACACCACAGTTCAAAAGCATCAATTCTTCGGCACTCAGCCTTCTTCACAGTCCAACTCTCACAGCCATACATGACCACAGGAAAAACTATAGCCTTGACTAGACGGACCTTTGTTGGCAAAGTAATGTCTCTGC
>NW_011494948.1:13303478-13324481 GCF_000754665.1 Bison bison bison
CATAACTTTCCTTCCAAGGAGTAAGCGTCTTTTAATTTCATGGCTGCAGTCACCATCTGTAGTGATTTTGGAGCCCAGAAAAATAAAGTCTGACACTGTTTCCACTGTTTCCCCATCTATTTCCCATGAAGTGATGGGACCGGATGCCATGATCTTTGTTTTCTGAATGTTGAGCTTTAAGCCAACCTTTTCACTCTCCACTTTCACTTTCATCAAGAGGCTTTTTGGTTCCCCTTCACTTTCTGCCATAAGGGTGGTGTCATCTGCATCCAAGGCATCATTCAAAAACATCTTTGCTGTTCACAAGGTTTGTTTTACAAATGTCATTTCCTCCAATGTCCTGAGCAAGGCTGTGAGTAATTGGCCAAGTTACTTAACCTCTCTGAGCCTCAACTCCCTGCCTGGACAGGAGAATAACAAACACAGCAGGGCTGTGTGTGGATAAAATGAGGTGGTGTGTGCTGGTGCTGTGGGAAATTGACACAGGAGTTCGCACTTACGTCCACTGTCCCATGCGTGAACATTCCCAGGTTCCCTGGGCCTTGTACTTGGCTGTGCCATAACCTCCCATTTATCAAGAAGCCAAACAACCTCAGTGGCTGGTGAGCAGGATGTTTCAGCACTCAGAGATGACCCCGAGGCCCGGCAGAATCCACTGGGTTTCTGCATCATCAAAAAAAGGTCCAACCACATGTCTGCAAGCGTGTGTTGTACTACATTCTAAACTTCTTTGAAAAAAAAAGTGCAATGATCTCTTGGCAGTGTTTCTCCATGTATGCTCCAATGGGTCTTGCACAACAAAAGGACTCTGTTGTCAGAGTTGGAAACTGTTGTTTCCTGCTCAACATCCATCCCTTGCTTCCCTGGAAACCACATCCCAGTTTTCTCTGGGGCAGCCCCCTCACCCCAGCTCTCCTACAGTTCATGTAGTTTTCATGGGATTGACCCCACATGTGTATACACTGCTCAGTCCTGGGGTGTCTGGGTGATCCTGGCCCAGAGAATGAGTATTTTCCATTTCCCTGGCCAGGGCCATCAGTTCAGGGAACAGCATGAGACTCAGCCAAGCAAGAGAGACTCAATTCAGGGAAGTTTACTAGAACCACTGGAAAGGAGAAGCACTTTAGCTAAAAGGATGCTGTAAACTCACAATTGCTGGAAACTACCATGTAGAAAGGGCCTGAGAAGGCATGTAGAAAGGGCCTGAGAAGGCAATGCAGAGGGAAAGAACGCTCCTATGACAGCATTCAAGCCCCTGGTTCCAGCTATGCCTGAAGGCCACAGACAAAGCTCTAGACCGCTCAACCGCCTGAACCAACAAATACTCTTTTTTAGTTTGAGTACTTGTAATTACAAGAATGCTAATTCACGGCCTGGAATATACAAAGTTAAACAAGGTGCCTTTACTATAGAAAGTGAAAGAAAGTGAAAGTGAAGTCACTCAGTCGTGTCCGACTCTTTGCGACCCCATGGACTATAGCCTGCAGGCTTCTCCGTCCATAGGATTTTCCAGGCAAGAGTACTGGAGTGGGTTGCCATTTATAGGGCTTCACAGAGACTTCAAAGGATCAAAACGCATCATGCATCTCCAACAGGAGGATATAATAGGCAGCCTCTCCCTGATCTACATGTCCAATGAACATATTTGAAGACCATATCCCAGGGCTGGTATTCCACAGAAAAGACATTGGGCTGATACACATTACCTGTAGGTTAACCTTATATTAAAATACTCCAAATCCCCATTCCCTTTTATTCTGAGACAAATGGGAATTTATTTTTCTAACACTGTTGATGCATTTACCCAGACTTTTAAAATGTGTATGATTTTTTCTTCTTTTTACTAAATTGGGGTCATATGCACAAACTGTGGTGTATTTTCCAGACTCAATAAAATATGTATGCACATACATGTGTGTGTGTGTGTGTATGTGTGTTATACTGGGATGATTCATGAGCTGCCATGCTTTTGAATACTGCATTTTTTAATAGTCTTTTTTTTTTTTTTTTGGCCTCTAGTCCCAGTGCCAAGCTATTAGTTGTCTGTGCTTTCTGTTCTAAATGTGTCATACTAGCAGCAGTCTTTCTCACTCTTCTGTGGGCTAGTAAACAGGGAAAACACTCATTGGAAGTCTGTGTGTGTGTGTGTGTGTTTTTTTTTTTTTTAAAGTGGAGGAGAGGGGCCAATATGCTGAGAGTGCACGCTGTGTAAAGTACCTGAGTTTCCACACATGAAATGCATGTCAATGACTTTGGCAGCTTACAAGATGCTTATTTCCAGGTCTTGCCTCAGTTTTGGACAGCTGAAGTTTCCAAATAACTGACCTCTGAGTGTAAGAGGTGTTACAATGCTTAGCCAAGAATTGAGTCTCTCCAAGTCAACAGTAAGCACTGTGCCCTGCTTAGAAACTCAAGTGAAAAGTTTTGTTGTTTTTTTAAGCCCAAGAGAGCCTATTGCCCAAAAAATTCCATTTCTTAGTTTATAAGTCATTCACTGGCATAGATGTGTCAAACTGCAGTCATTTTACAGGCATTTTGTCTGCCTTAAGCAGCTACTCGCCTGTTTAAAGGGTGTTTGCAGGCTCCTCTGTTTTCTGCTCCTATAACATGAAATGCCTTCCCAGGTGGCACCAGTGGTAAAGAACCTGCCTGCTAATGTGGGAGACGCAAGAGATGGCAGTTCGATCCCCAGTCGGGAAGATCCCTGGAGGAGTGCATGGCGACCCACTCCCATGTTCTTGCCTGGAGAATCCCATGGACAGAGGAGCCTGGTGGGTACAGTCCATGGGGTCGCAGAGTTGGACATGATTGAAGTGATGTAACATGCATGCATTGGGGTCACATAGAAGAAACCAAGCTTCACCCCATCATTGAAAGAATAACCTTGGTCCTGATGAGGTAGGCAGGTCACAGGTATACAGACAGGCTGTCTGGTTTGGGCAGCAAAAGCCCAAGAAAATCAGTGTTTTAGATTCAGCCACAGGAGTGGAAAGTTCCTGAATCCTTTCAGTTAGCATCAAGCTGTGTTTGCTGCCACTCCTCAAGACCTGACAAGGAAAAGCCATCAGTACGTCTCATATTAGCACCCTAGGGCCCAGAGGCAGGGACCCAGGCACCTGTGGCCCAGAAGTAGGACTTAAAGAGAAGCCCAGCTTAGCACTACCCTGATGCCTTTTCCAGAATCCAGAGCACATGTTCTGAAAGGTTCACAGTCTCCTAGGCTCCCCCAGGGCACCCTCAAAGTGCGGAGCGGACAAGCACCTGCTCAGCCAGCCATGTGGAAACTCTGAGCTTGTCCGGCCAAAGAAAATGCCTCTGCCGGCCCCCACCCCCAGCGCATATGCTCAGAAGGGCCTCTGTCCTCTGCTTCAAGGTCTGAGGACCAGATGTGCGCCTGGGTGATGGCCTGGCAGGTCTGAGGAGCCAGGGGGCCATTTAATCCTCAATTAGGACCCGTACACATCCCACCAGCCCAGCTACTTCCTCACGACAGCTGCACAGCTGAAAAGCTCTTTTGGAGATTATGGATCACTCAGTGCATCTTCAAGCCCTAAATGACCAGATCGCCAAAAGAGAGCACCCCTCTGGGAAGGGTCTGTTGTGCTGATCCTATTGCCTTTGAGCAATCTGCTTCCCTTCTGCGTTACAGGTAGAAGTGTGGAAGAGGGTGGGGAGGACAGCTGCTCTGGTAACATTACTGCAAATACTTTTAGGGCAGTGTGACTACAAATGAAAAGGTATCTGGAGACAGAGCAGGGAGTGCTGGCTCCCTCATCACCCCCAAGCAAGGCCCTGGCCAGGACTGATGCCCCTGGTGTCAGAACTGGGCTGTGGTTTCTGCTTCAGTAGAAGGCTCTCTCTGAGCCCCCAGACCCTCCTCCATGAAACCGCCGGTGATGTCTGAAACGGGTAAGGAGGACAGCAGCTGGGGCCGAGGATGGAGTGGGAGAATGCTGTCCAAAGCCATATGCACAGCCTTGGGGAACAGCCTGGGGTTTAGAAGGTAGTGGCCCAAGATCCAGGACTCTCTTCACGGCAAACAATAGCTGACCTGGTACGTATTCTATGCTGACTGCCCACGTTCACCTTTCAGTCCCTTCAGGGGAAAAACTCACCCTCCAGGTGCACTTACCAGTGGAGAAGACCCCAAGAAAGTCCATTAGTCTTGCTCCACCTTCAGTGGGCTCTCTGCCCAGGCAAGGGTGGCTGCCAACTCGAGCTCATCTCCAGCATACCCCCTCACATACACCATTCAACTCTTTTAAGCAATAATGAAATTATAAAATACCATAGTGAAGAAGATGGGAGGAGGGTCATCAGTGAACAAGGGTTTTCAAGAAAATGGAAGAAGGCAGGAGAGAGACTGAAAAACAATGACTGACAAGCGCGGAGCAGACAAGCCCAGAATAAAAATACCACAGGAATGCTGGGGCTGATAAGGAGTGGGTCTGACAGGCAGAATCTGGCAGGAGCTCAGGATCTGAAATAGCAGGTACCACAGAGAGCAGACGGACAAATGGTGCTAAAAGTGGAGCCTGCTGAAAGAATCCCTGACAACGGGCCCTGCCTTCCCCAGCCTCTAGCCACTGTCTGGCCTAAGATCTTGGAGCCAAGGCCAAAAAAGGGGGCCCATCTTCAAAGACACTGACTCCTGCAAAAATGCAACAAGCAGTAGATTGGAGATTGGTGCTATGTTTCTATCATAATCGGGAGGCCAACCGGAAAGGGGGGGGCTGATCTTCAAAAAATCCAAGTGATATGCGAGAGTCTTTAACCACACAGGCAGTCCTCATTGTAAGGTGAACGAGGGAATGAGAGGTGCCCTGGCCACCTAGGCTGCTGACACGAGGCTGCCCTGAGCAAAGCACAGGCAGGAAGACACCATCACTGGCAGTGGCATATCCCAGTAGATGCCCCCAGTCACCATATCACAAACCAGCAGGCCACACTCACTCCACCAGAGTCTCCACACCAACTAACCCCACCACCTCCAGCCCATCTGCCTCACCCTGAGATCCCACTTTCTTCGAGCAGAATAGATCTTTCCCATCTTTGAACTGTAAAAGCCCCGCCTGTTCGCTTCTCCAGAGTCTCAGCCCAGAGCATACTGGATTCTGCCCTGGAGCAGGTTCCCTGCTTGGCCATACTTTTCTGTTTGCATTTGATTTCTGGTCTCTAATAATTTTTCTTTTATAACATGCTGAAAGCCTTGGAAACCCTGGAATGTGGTAGGTGATTAAGCTCCGACTTCATTCCCACAAGTGAGAAAGGCATGAAATAAATTATGTGTGTGTATTTCAAGAGAAGACAATGTGTTTGAAGTCTTCCATCATCAGAGTTTGTTGAATAGGATGCTATGGAGTCTTCGAGCAGTGTGCGCACACATGTGCATGGGTTTTCATAACTGTAAAAGAATCTTTTTCCAACAGTCTCTTATATGGGAGCCCAATACATAGAACTGATTACAAGAAGCTGCCATGGGAGATCCTGGGATGGAAATCAAGGCCCCATCAGCTCAGATCACTGTCTTTTCCTTTCTTGTGGCCCTAGTAATGTTCTTAAATGACATCTCCAGGCAGCACCATTACCAACCTCAACTCAGAACAACTAAAAGTAAATGAACTATAAGAAAAAAGGAGGTATTTAAAACTATATAAAATATACAAAATTTAAAATATGAGCAGTGGGACTTGCCTGGTGGTCCAGGAGTTAGGGATCCACCTGCCAGTGCAGGGGACACAGGTTCTATCCCCGATCTGGGAAGATCCCACATGCTGCAGAGCAGCTGAGCCCGAGCCACAACTACTGAGTCTGCACTCTAGAGGCCAAACCCCACAAAAGAGAAACTGCAGCAACGAGAAGCCCGAGCACCGCAACTGAGGATAGAGCCTGCTCGCTGCAACCAGAGAAAGCCTGTGTGCAGCAGTGAAGATCCAATGCAGCCAAAAACAAACAAATACTTTAAAATAAGTAAATAAAACGTGAGCAGTTGTCCTTACCTGCACACTTGTAAACACTGAACAATAAAATCACAGGTAGTCGCAGCAGGCAGAATTCAGCAGTCTTCATCATCACCACCACCATTGTCGGCATCCTCATCTACATTTAATAAGTTAAAGATAAGCCATGCCTAAGTGATTGATATATACTCTATCATTCAATCCAAACCACAAAACCATGAGACCAGTATTATCCACATTGTAAAGAATTTGACCAAAGCCCATAGCTAATGGGTGACAAGGACCAAGACGCAAACCCAGGTCTGCTGGACTCCCCTCATATGCTCTTAGCCACTGTGTTCCACTAGTACCCATAAAAGCCACTTGTGTCCTTCTTTATGTATTTTATGAATTTATTTGTATTAACTACTGTCATAAGAAGGACTGAGAGTAGGAGAGAGCCAATTCCTCAAGTCCTAGAGAGACAGATAAGGCAGAGATGCCCTGGGTGGGTCATCTAGCCTGGAGTCACCATGGAGATGATCCTAAATGTCACAAAGACCCCAAGGGGACTCAGTGCTCCTAAAACAGTCCGATCTATCGATCTTTCTGCAGTTTCTTCCCTTCCTACTCATCAGAAAAGCTTATTAGTTTTGACATTACCACACAATCTTATATAACTATATTAAGAAGGGGGAGAGAAGGAAGGGGTGTAAAAGAACTAAAAATACCTAATCTACCAAAACAGACTAGGTCTAAAATCAATGAGTCAACAGACACCAGTATATATAACACACACACACACACACACACATACTATTATAGGGGGGCTTTCCTGGTGCCTCAGAAGGTGAAGGCAATGCAGGAGACACGGGTTTGATCCCTGGGTTGGGAAGATCCCCTGGAAAAGGGAATGGCTACCCTCTCCAGTATTCTTTCCTGGAGAATTCCATGGACAGAGGAGTCTGGCAGGCTACAGTCCACGGGGTCTCAAAGAGACACGACTGAGCGATTTTCACTTTCATACTAATATATTAGTATATATACTATGGACTTCCCTGGTGGCTCAATGGTAAAGAATATGTCTGCCAAGGAGGAGATGCAAGTTCAGTTCCTGGGTTGGGAAGATCCTCTAGAGGACGAAATGGAAATTCACTCCAGTATTTTTGTCTGGGAAATCCCACAGACAGAAGAGCCTGGTGGGCTACAGCCCATGGGGTCACAAGAGAGTCAGACACAACTTAGCAACTAAAACAACATTATTAAGGAATTTGAGGGAAAATATTAGTAGAAACAGATCCAATTATTTACAATTGTTCTCTGGGGAAGTTATAATAGAGACTAAGGGGTGGCTGCTTAAGAGACTCTGCCGTTTTATAAGCATTTTAATACCATTTAGTTTTTCAAATCAAGTGCCAATATTCCTTTGATCTGTGAAAAATGATGAAACAAAAATAATAAAACCTACCCTCCTAAGTGGCCTCCTTTAGCTTAATGGCCTCCAGAAAGGAGTTCAAACAGAGACAGTACAATTTGATATGGTTGGTGGAGCCATGAGATCTGAGTCACTGCAGATGGCAGGTGCCTGGTGTTGAGTCAAGAGCCCTGGATCTTGAAACAGAAGACCTGGGTTCCAGTCTTGGCCTTGGTGCTCCAAGCTCTGTGGCCTTAGGCAAGGTGCATCATCTCTCCGAGCTTCTTTATCCCATAAGGGCAGTCATCCACACCTGATACAACCAAGAGGATTAAATGCCATAAATCCCAATCCAGTGACACAAACTAACCTCACGGTAAGAAGACAATGAGTGGGGACCTGAAAGTCTGGGCCAGGGAGGTGAGAGCCATGGAAAGATAGACTTGAATAAGACATACAGGCTTCTTGCCCATGAACCAGGCACTGAACTGAAATTTCCTTTCCCCTCCATGCTGTTTCCCAGTTCTCTGATACCATGGAGTATATTTTAGGGTTCTACAGACTCAAAAGAGAGGCAGATAACCCAAGCGTCAATCTGCATCCCCCTGGATGAGGCTTACACAGACCTTGAACCCATCTGATCCCTGCCTGGGCCATCTTGAACAAAGTCCCTCCTTGACTCCTTCTAATTTAAAAAAAAAAAAAAAAATGTCTCCAAATTCCTTAACCTTAGGATCAAACCTTAGGCCCCAAAGAGGAACCTCCAACCCTTTCTCCATTATCACTATGTCACACTTTGTGAGAGGCCTGGTCATAGCTGTCATTTTAGGACAAGTGGGTCCAGGCTTCCCAGGAATCAGCCCAATGTGCACCATTTTTTCCAGGTTCGGAGCATTTAGAAGAGCTCGTAACTTAAGGGCCAGCTGGCAACTGCCTGGTTGCCAAGGGCTCCCTTTCTCCCCACCCCCGCCCCCTCCCTGGATTCAGAGCCTGCACTAGCTTGGGAATGAGAGAGGTCTGGCAGTCCATGCTTTCCTAGGACTGCCATAGAACCTTGTCCTTTCCTTCCATTTGTCTCTCTTTTGAGTCTGTAGAACCCTAGAATATACTCCATGGTACCAGAGAACTGGGGAACAGCATGCTGGGGAAAGGAAACTTCAGTTCAGTGCCTGGTTCATGGGCAAGACTCATGACAAGACTCAACCATCAGACAACACTGTTGTTACTAGTATGTCATGATGTAAAGAGGTAGAAAGATGCCCTGTGAAGCAGCCCTGGGCAGAGAGGCCCAAAAACAAGACTCCAGATCAGGCCTGAGGCACCCCTACCAGGATGAGGAGGCAACAAGAGAGTTAGGCTGAAATATCCCCAGAGGTCGCAAGAGACATGGCCTGCTCTGAGTAGACAGCACGTGGCATGAACACACAGACCTGCAGATTCAATCCCCCCAAAATGAAGTTTATTCTTTGGCACTTCATACTTGGCAAGGGACGATCATAATGTCAATTTATACAATGATTAAACTAGTAAAATACATCTGGATGGGAAGGAAACCTCAGAGACTAGCTTTGATTCCATGAGCACAAGGTAAAGGGCCCAAGATGGGGAGACAGCAGAGGGAGCGTTAGGGGACTTAATTAGCCAGTGATTAAATGTCATTTTCCTTGAGTCAAGTGATTCTCATTTTATTCAAGTGTCCAGGAAACGACGATGAATTTTTTTTTTTCATTTTTGGGGAATTCTTTTTTTTTTTCTTTTTTGGTCCAATGAATAGCTCAACCATATGATTTCATAAGTATTGTGCAATTTCTAAATTACAACCTTTAAAAATCAGGCTGACACTGTCAACTCCTGCTGGTTTGGATTTTCTGAGTCACCTACAGAAAAACGGCTGCTCCGCCGAGAGCCTGTCTGAGAAACGGGCCTGTATATTCTGTGCCCCAAAGCATCTATTTCCTCAAAGATGTAGCCAGGAGGCTCAGGGTATGAAGCCAGGCACCTGCTCATTTCCTTAGGAGTAAAGCTGATGGTGTATGTGGTCTGGCCCTCCACAGGGATATTTCCTTGGGGCCCAGACCAGACGGGCTTGCAGCTTTTGGTCATCATGGGCAGGTGGGGCACGTAGTGGGCTCGTGTGGTGGTCAGGCAGTCCAAGGGCTCAGTGGGAAGGTTCAACTGGGGGATGGGCTTGGCTGGCTCTGTCCGCGTGCTGGCCCACTGCTTGTAGTCCTCTTTGGTCGTGGTGGAGCCTTCAAAGCGGCCACCCTTCTTGACCGAGAGCGCAGGCCGGCAGGACTCAGCTGGGGCACCCTTAGGGTACGTGTAGTGGGTCTGCACTGTTGTCAAAAGGTCCATCTTCTCTTCAGGAGGGACATACATGGAGGGAGGTTTGGAGAACACCTGGGGCGTTGGCCAGGCTTGGTACTTATCTCGAAATTCAGTGGTATTGGAGAAGGGCGTGTCGAGCCCATAAGGCCTGGCAGGAGGTTTCAAGCTCTTGGCTGGCTCCCCCATCAGACCCCGGTATGACTCTTTGTGGGTGGTGAGGCTTTCAAAGGGGATTTCACAGGGTCTGAACTTCTCTGACTCATGCACAAAGCGCTTCTCCAAGGGGTGGGCCACGTAGCTCATCTTGTAGTTTGTCAGATCCTCCAGGGGGACGTTACAGAGCTTGGGCACAGCTGGAGGCTTACAGCTCCTGGTGTTCACCAGGCCCTTCATGGAATAGTCGTCCTGCTGTGTGGTGCGACTATCAAACTTGGTTGATGCTGGCCGGTAGTGGTGAGGGGGACGAAGCAGCTCGCGTCTTGGTTGGTTCCAGGGTAAATAGTCGGCTGAAAATAAAGCAGAAGTGTTGATTATTCATAAATCCAATCACTCAACCTGCATGTATTCCCAGAAGCCCCAAAGCCACAAGCCAGTCTTCAGGGAGATGTTACAGGAAACAGAGGAAAACCAGACTAGATCCCTGCCACCACCTCAACCAAGGGCTTGATGTTTCAACTCGGTGGTATTTGCAGATTATCGTGCAGCAGAAGGCTTCTCAGGTGGTGCTAGTGGTGAAGAACCCGCCTGCCAATGCAGAAGATGTAAGAGATGCAGGTTCGATCCCTGGGTCAGGAAGATCTCCTGGAGGATGGCATGGCAGCCCACTCCAGTATTCATGCCTGGAGAATCCCCACGGACAGAGGAGCCTGGAGGGCTACAGTCCATGGGGTCACAAAGAGTCGGACATGACTGACGTGACTTAGCACGCACACAGATGCAGAAAAGACTACTTTATAGGAGTCTCATCACACCCACAATGCTGCATGGAGGGACTGTAGAGGGTCCACGGCCACGAGTGGACCCATGGAACGGATTCCAACAGAGTCCAACTGCTGGTTTTCCCTCATCCGAGAACAGTTCCATTCCTCTAAGGGAAGGTGCCCTCTGTGAATCAGCAAAGAGTGACTGGGAAACTACATGCAGAGCAGTGAGACCAAGGATTCACAACCCAGCCCTGCTGGGCCACCAGCCAGACCTGCTAGGCCTCCTGGTCATCCATGGGGCAATCACCATTATGTTCCTATCATCACACATACACTCCACATACATCAAATACGGCACTCCAGGGGAATAAGGGGGACTATGTTGGCTAACCAACTCTGAATCCACAGGGAATTCTCTTGCCTACAACTTTACAAAGAGAACAAAAGCAGTCTGTGAGGTATATAGCTAATACCAGTGGAGTCCACAGGCACACGTTTTTTAAACAGCTTTCTTGAGGTATAATTTGTATAAATATAAATGCACCATTTATACTTATATAAATATAAAATGCACCATCTTACACACATAATTTAATAATTTCTACACAGTTGTGCAACAACTTATAATCAAAATCTAGTTATGCCGAATCCCTTGCTGTACCACATAAATTAACAAAACATTGTAAATCAACTATACTTCAATAAAAAAAATTTTTTTTAATCTAGTTATAGAACATTTCCATCACCACCCTAAAAATCCAATCAAGCCAATTTGCAATCTTCATTCTCATCCCTGGGCAATAATTAATCATTTCTTGGTCACTATGAATGTGCCTTTTCTGGACATTTTCTATAAATGGAATTGCACAATATATCGTGTTTTGTATTGGCTTCATCCACGAAGCATAATGTAAAGGAGGTTCATCCCTGTAACAGCATGCATCAGCTGACTCCCTTTTATTGTTGAATAGTACTGGAATAAATTTTGTTTATCCATTCATCATTTGATGGGCATTTGGATTGTTTTCATCATTTCGTTATTATGAAAATTTCTGCTGGAACATTTATAGACAAGTGTTTGTGAGGATATATCTTTTCATTTTCCTTAGGTCGATACCAAGAAGCGAAATTGCTAGGCTATATGTTTAATTTAGGTTTAACTTTTCAACATACGGCCAACTTCTCCAAAGCGGGTGTGCCACTTCACATTCCTACCAAGCAATGTATGAAAGTTCTCATTTCTCCACATCTTCAACACTTGTTATTACGATTTGTTTTTTAATTATAGGCATTCTATAGCGGGTGTTTAGCGGTATCTCATTGTATTTTAATTTACATTGCCCTAATGATTAAAATTTTTGAGTGTCTGTGTATGTGCTTGTTAGCCATTCATTTGTCTTTGGTAAAATATCTACCTAAATCTTTTGCCCATTTTCTAACACAGTTGTTTGTTTTATTTTTGAGTTGTGAGTTATTTTTGTATTCAAGACTACAAGTCCAATGCCAGATATGCGATTTGTAAATATTTTTTCCCAATCTGTCACTTACCTTTTCATTTTCTCGCTCAGTTCAATTCAGTTCGGTTGCTCAGTTGTGTCCAACTCTTCCCAACCCCATGAATCGCAGCACGCCAGGCTTCCCTGTCCATCACCAACTCCCGGAGTTCACTCAAACTCACGTCCATTGAGTTGGTGATGCCATCCAGCCATCTCATCCTCTGTCGTCCCCTTCTCCTCCTGCCCCCAATCACCCCCAGCATCAGAGTCTTTTCCAATGAGTCAGCTCTTCCCATGAGGTGGCCAAAGTACTGGAGTTTCAGCTTCAGCATCATTCCCTCCAAAGAAATCCCAGGGCTGATCTCCTTCAGAATGGACTGGTTGCATCTCCTTGCAGTCCAAGGGACTCTCAAGAGTCTTCTCCAACACCACAGTTCTTCGGCGCTCAGTCTTCTTCACAGTCCAACTCTCACATCCATACATGACCACAGGAAAAACCAGAGCCTTAATTAGACGGACCTTTGTTGGCAAAGTAATATCTCTGCTTTTTAATATGCTATCTAGGTTGGTCATAACTTTCCTTCCAAGGAGTAAGTGTCTTTAATTTCATGGCTGCAGTCACCATCTGTAGTGATTTTGGAGCCCAGAAAAATAAAGTCTGACACTGTTTCCACTGTTTCCCCACCTATTTCCCATGAAGTGATGGGACCAGATGCCATGATCTTTGTTTTCTGAATGTTGAGCTTTAAGCCAACTTTTTCACTCTCCACTTTCACTTTCAAGAGGCTTTTTAGTTCCTTTTCACTTTCTGCCATAAGGGTGGTATCATCTGCATATCTGAGGTTATTTATATTTCTCCTGGCAATCTTGATTCCAGCTTGTGTTTCTTCCAGTCCAGTGTTTCTCATGATGTACTCTGCATATAAGTTAAATAAGCAAGGTGACAATATACGGCCTTAACGTACTCCTTTTCCTATTTGGAAGCAGTCTGTTGTTCCATGTCCAGTTCTAACTGTTGCTTCCTGACCTGCATACAAATTTCTCAAGAGGCAGGTCAGGTGGTCTGGTATGCCCATCTCTTTCAGAATTTTTCACAGTTTATTGTGACCCACATAGTCAAAGGCTTTGGCATAGTCAATAAAGCAGAAATAGATGTTTTTCTGGAACTCTCTTGCTTTTTCAATGATCAGCAATTTGATCTCTGGTTCCTTTGCCTTTTCTAAAACCAGCTTGAACATCAGGAAGTTCACGGTTCACGTATTGCTGAAGCCTGGCTTGGAGAATTTTGAGCATTACTTTACTAGCATGTGAGATGAGTGCAATTGTGCAGTAGTTTGAGCATTCTTTGGCATTGCCTTTCTTTGGGATTGGAATGAAAACTGACCTTTTCCAGTCCTAGTTCTTGCTAGTATCTTTTAAAACACACAGAGGTTTTTAATTTTTATAAAATTTACTTTTTTCCCCTATGTCTTAGTCTAAAAGATTTAAATTTTTAGCTCTTACATTTAGATCTCTGATCCTTTTTGAGTTAAATTTTTAGTATGGTGTGAAGTAAGGTCTAAGTTCATGTTTCTGCAAGTGGATATCCAATTATCTCAGCACCATTTGTGAAAAAGACAAATTTTCAGCTACTTTGGTTTGATTTTCATAAATAAAATTTAGAATCATACCATGCCAATTTCTTCAACAACAAAAAACCTGCTGAAATTTTGATAGGAATAGCACTGAATCTATAAAAAAATTTGGGTGAACTGCACCTTAAACTGCATTGAATCTTCAATCTACAAACATGGATTCTCACTACCTATTTTGGTATTATTTCTCACTCTACAAGGCTACCATTACCCTGATAACCAGATAACCAAAACCAGACAAAGTTATTACCAAAAAAGGAAATCACAGGCCAATATCACTGATAAACATAGATGCTAAAATCCTCAACAAAATACTAGCAAACAGAATCCAACAACACATTAAAAGGATCATATACCATGATCAAGTGAGGTTTATCCCAGGGATGCAATGCATATACTGATACTTCAGTATATGAAAACCAATCAATGTGATACACCACATTAACAAACTAAAGGATAAAAACCATATGATAATCTCAATTGATGTAGAAAAAAAATTCAACAAAATTAAACCAGTTTATGATTAAAAAAAAAAAAAAACTTTCCAAAGAGTAGGCATGGGGGAACCTATTCTCAATATAATAAAAGCCAGATACAACAAACCCACAGCAAACATTATTTTCAATTTTTGAAAAACTGAAAGCATTTCTTTAACATCAGGAACAAAATGAGGGTGCCCACTCTCACCACTATTATTCAACATAGTTTTGGAAATTCTATCCACAACAATCAAAGAAAAAGAAATAAAAGGAATCCAAACTGGAAAAGAAGAGGTAAAACTCTCACTGTTTGCAGATGACATGATACTATACATAGAAAATCCTAAAGATGCCACCAGAAAACTACTAGATCTATTTCAATGAAGAATTTAGTAAAGTCACAAAACACAAAATTAATACACAGAAATCTCTTGCATACTTATACACTAACAACAAAAATATCAGAAAGAGAAGTTAAGGAAACAATCACATTTATCATTGCAACAAAAAGAGTAAAATACCTAGGAATAAACCTACCTAAGACAAAAGAGCTGTATATAGAAAACTATAAGACACTGATGAGAGAAATCAAAGATGACACAAACGGTGGAGAGATATACCATGTTCTTAGACTGGAAAAATCAATACTGTGAAAGTGACTATACTACCCAAAGCAGTTTACAGATCAATGCAATCCCTATCAAAATTACCAGTGGTATTTTTCACAGAGCTGGAACAAAAAATTTTATAATTTGCATGGAAACACAAAAGACCCCAAACAGCCAAAGTAATCTTGAGAAGGAAAAATGGAGCTGGAGGAATCAGGCTCCCTGACTTCAGACTGTGGTCATTGCTTAGTTTCTAAGTCATATCCAAATCTTTGTGATGCCATGGACTGCAGGCTTTTCTGTCCATGGGATTTTCCAGGCAAGAATACTAGAGTGGGTTGCCATGCCCTCCTCCAGGCGATCTTCCCAACCCAGGGATCAAACTCACGTCTCTTATATCTCCTGCATTGGCAGGAGGGTTCTTTACCAATAGAGCCACCTAGGAAGCCTGCAGACTATACTACAAAGCTACAGTAATCACTATAGTATGGTACTGGCAGTTTTTTCTTTTTAATTGATCTTACTTTTAGGCCTAGGTTCCTAAGAGCTACCCTCTATCACAGCATAGTTTCGTAATCAGCCTGATTAACCAGAAGTTATACATAAGCACCCTCTTCCCACTGGCTCAGACGGTGAAGCATCCACCTCCAGTGTGGGAGACCTGAGTTCAATCCCTAGGTTGGAAAGATCCCCTGGAGGTGGGCATGGCAACCCACTCTGGTATTCTTGCCTAGAGAATTCCCATGGACAGAGGATCCTGGTGGGCTGCAGTCCATGAGGTCACAGACTTGGACACGAATGAGTGACTAAGCACACATACTTAGGCACCTTAAGCCACTAAGGTTTTCACCATTTGCTAATGAATCTGTGTGTGAGTTGGAGAATACAGTCAAAGATTGTACAGTTTGCAACTTTTTCCCAGCTTTTGTTTTCTGCCACGCGGTCTCGTATCTCCTCTGCATATGCACCAGGCATCATATTCAGCCACAAAAGATGAGTAAATAACTAGACCCTTTCTCTGATCTCTTGAGCCTGCACACTGCCTTGCCCATATGCACAGTCTTCCAGACCATCAGGAATATGTATGAGCTTCTCAAGGCCCACCTCTGAGTCTGTCTCATTCTCTGAGTCTCTTTGGTAAATTTCTGACTGATCTACTGGTCTGTTGCTTGTTTCAAGTAGTACTGCAACCTCAAACTAACCGCAGAGGCTGTCTTCCCTAATTTTTTTGCCATTAATGTCACTATTGTTTTTACTGAATTGCCTGAGTACGCACTTTTCTCCAATCAGCCCTCACTGGCAGCAAAGTTGCTGGTTTTCGCAGCCTAGCCTGCCCAAGCAGAACTACCACACAGATGGAACTTGAGGGAGGGGTGATGGAAGCAGCTCCAGGATAAAACACCACACATTCCCACTGTTCATAACATTTTTAGTAGTTTTTCTTGAATAAATGGTTCTCAACTTGTTGTACCCCTTTGGTTGAGTTCCAGAGTCCTAAAATGGTTGTTTTTTACTGTTTTGTCCAGTTTTATTGTTGCTTTTTGGGGAGAGAATTTGTCAAGTTCCTCACTCTGCCACGCTGTAAGTCCTGACATCCCCACCCCTAGGCACACTCTTAAGCTTATTTCAGGCTAATAATACTACCAACTATTTATTTTAAATTGGTTTCATTTTAATTGAAAATCTAATCTTTCTCCAAGAGCTATTAATGGCTCTATCAGCATCTTGAAAGCATTAGGGGGCCTTAGAGGGAACCATCTTGCTGAATATAAACCACATGTTTCCCCCTCAGACTTCAAGCCTCACTGAAATGAGGGTATCTACCTGTAGATGCCTACACACTGCCTCAAGGTACATGGGGGGTGGGTAGGACTGGGTTTTCTGGCCCTCTCCCGTGATGGATGAAGTGTTAAGAAAACAGGTTCCTAAACTGAGAGTTGCCTCATATGATTTCTGATACCCAACAATACAGTGGAAACCACATTATTATCCAACCTCCCAACTTCCTCCACCCAGCGTATATAACAAAAAAACCTCAGAATTCCACATGACAAACCATTCACATGCCTGAAAAGCCATCAGTAAAAGCCCTTCAGGGCCAGGGTGTCATGTGCGTAATTGGCAAGAACCTCTTTAAAAGGGATTCCATTCAATAATGTGTCTAAAAAAAAAAAAAAATAGCTAAACCTAAAGCTGAGCATCAAGTAATTACACTCTCAATCTTTCCAATTGCACAGTGTTTTGAAAATGTCAAAATTACAACCAAATGCTGCTGGAGCAAATTTTACTAGTGGTTTTCTGGAGGCCAGTAAAGGCACTGGCCATAAGAGTAGTAAGAGAAAAGTTTGCATATTTTTCCTATGCAACAATAGCAAGCAGAGCATATAGACATAACATAGATGCACCCATTGAAATACATCTATTTAATGACCTTGATCTTTGGTTTCTACCCCACCTTCCCTTTGGAAGGAGAACCAATGTATAGACACAAAACCATAAAGACTGCTACAGAAGACTTATTAAAGCAATACTATTTCCATAAGAGAAACAAGTCATCACATGAGCAATAAGCCAACAGATAAGGCAAGGATGTGGCCCCTCAAACGTGCATGAGGTTGTGCAGGAGGCGAAGAGCAAACGTCCTGGGCCTTCCCCAAGCTTCACTCCTGCCCTCGGCCGGCACCCGCCGAGTAACAGACCTGGTGGGGATATGTGCAACTGTAATGCCAAACTATGTCACCGGGAGCCCTTGTAAATAGAGACCTAGAAGTATTCATTCATTTATTACCTCACTAAACACATCTTCACCGCAGCATCCCCTGTGCTAAAAGTGGAAAATAAATGTTTGGCATTTAAGGCCAAGTTTTGGAAGCCACTATATCCTAGAGGAGTAATGGAAAAAATTAACCACTGAGATTATATGATATGGTAAGTATTATTCAAAAAACTAGGTTACACATAGGTTACAACTGACACCGAATGACAGATGTTTTCTTTGACTACAAACTGAATTGATTTTAAACCTGAATTTCAGAGAACTATGAAACCTACCCTCAGGTACATATGTAGCCAGAATAAACCCAAAAGGTCTAAGCATGCCTGGTTCAGAACAGTCCTGTTGCCACTTCCTTCAGTCTGTGTAAGTACACTTTTGGTAGGAATGTAAGTTGGTGCAGCCACTAAGAAGAACAGTATGGAGGTTCCTTAAAAAACTAAAAACAGGGCTTCCCTGGTGGCTCAGTGGTAAAGAATCCACCTGCCAATGCAAGAGACATGGGTTCGATCCCTCATCTGGGAAGATCCCACATCCATCTGAGCAATTAAGTGTGTGTGCCAAAATTACTGAGCCTGTGCTCTAGAGCCCAAGAGCCGCAACCACTGAAGCCCACGTGCCCTAGAGCCCATGCCCCACAAGAGAAGCCACTGCAGTTAGAAGCCACACACTCAACCGGAGAGCAGCCCCTGCTTGCTGAAACTAGAGAAAAGCCTGCACAGCAGTGAAGACCCAGAACAGTCATAAATAAATAAATAAAAGTATTTTTTAAAAAAGAGTGAGAACGTATCTTTTTTGGGGGAAAAAATGAAAAACAGAGCTGCCATTTGATCCAGCAATCCCACTACCGGGCATATATCTGGGGGAAAAAAAAAAACAAACAACAATTTGAAAAGATACATGCACCCTCAATGTTCATTGCAACACTATTTACAACAACCAGGTCATGGAAGCAACCTAAACGTCCACCAACAGAGGAGTGGATAAAGAAGATGTGGTACATGTATACAATGGAGTATTACTCAGCCATAAAAAAAAAAAAACCAAAATCATGCCAATTGCAGCAACATGGACGGACCTAGAGATTATCACACTAAGCGAAGCAAGTCAGACAAATACAATATGGTATCACTCATATGTGGAATCTAAATAAAAGCATACAAATAAACTTCTCTATAAAATAGAAATAGAATTACAAATGTAGAAAATAAACTGTTACCAGGGGGACAGAGGGAAGGAATAGACTGGAATACTGGGATTGACATATACACACTATTACATATAAAATAGATAACAAAGAAGGACCTACTCTATAGCACAGGGAACTCTACTCAATACTCTGTAATGGCTCATATGGGAAAAGAATCTAAAAAAGAGCAGAGTCGATATATAACTGATTCACTTTGCTGTACAGAAGAAACTAATACTACAGTGTAAATCAACCGTACTTCAATTTAAAAAAAAAAATGTAAGTCTGTGCCAGCAGACAAATTTCTGGTACCTATTAACTGCTTTAAAAAAAAGAAAATAGGGTTTTCTCAATACTAACTTTCTCAGTAAGGCAAAGTCAGCCATGACTCAGTTTTACCAGTAGAATACTATTCTCTGGTTTGCAGAGGGTAATTTGAGATGTAAATGTTTGGAGAAGGGGAAGAATATGGCAGATTAGATATTTTTTTCTGTGTGTTGATTTTGAGGGGGGATTATTTTGCGGGAGGAGAGGAGGGAGATGTCCTTTTAAATAATACCACTGGGATACTCCATCCTTGTCAACCACTAAGGAAAGCGGGGAGTATTTCTCAGCCCTAAATCTCTCCTTGTACCCAGGGCAAGGTGGAGAGGGGAAGCTGAGCTGAGCAGACAGCTGTTCTGAGGAGCCTCTGATTCTGTCAAGACTTGTAAATCCAGGAAGCCCACAGGGAGGATGTAGAGAGGAGAGGATGCGGTCAGATGAGCCCTACCAGAAGCCCTGCCTCCTCACCCATCAAAGGGAAGTGCTCACTTGGGCTCTGGTTTTTTCCTGCCTGCTCAATGTCCATTTTTTGCCCTCCTATAAACACTGGGATGAAAAGCGAAACAGAGGAGCCCTGCAGAGGCCAAAGTGCCACCCCACAACGTGCCTCATTGGGCTGACTCCTTAATACAACATCTGCCATGGTGCCTGCCTTGTTGAGGGTAACAGACAAAGAAAAAGGCAGGCCCCTGCTCTCCTAGAGCCTGCAATCTAGCCAAAGAGACAAACATTAAACTAAATTACAAAATGAATTACGAAACAAGGTAGGATAAGTCAGCCTTCAAGCACCTTACAGGATGTGTCTGGTCTGGCCTGGGGGAAGGTCTGGGGCACCTTCAGAAGGTGTGATGCTTCTGCCCTTTGCAGAAGGATGAGCACTGGAGAGGGGACGGGAGGGTGGCTCTCTAAAGAGGGAAGGGCAGTGCAACATGCCCTGAGACAGAAAAGAAGTGGAGCAAAGCAACTGAAAGCAGCTCCTGTGGCCAGAGTAGAGGGGCTCAGGGAGGAGGAGCAAATCTTTAAGGCAGCAGAGGAGTGGGCAAAGGTGGGGGAGTTTATCCTAAGAACTGGAGTGATTATTTGAAGAGTTTTAGGTAGAGAAGAGGTCAGGTGAGATTTCTATATTCAAAAGATCTCTCTGCTTGCTTTCTGTGGCCAACAGAGATGAGCTGATAAGGTTGGAGAGACGCGCAGCTAGGCGTCCAGCAGTACACATGGAGAAGGCAGGGTTTGGTTGTTACCAGGAGGATGCAACAGAAGGACAGAAGAAGAGAGGGGCTGCAGTGATAAAACATGGAATAAGCTGCATGGGAACAGACACAGGAGGGGCTGATGATGATGAGAAGGAAGGTTGAGGCATCAGTGGGCTGGAGGTCCCAGTGAGGCCAAGGACTGCCACAGGGGGAGTAAATACAAGAGCCAAAAGGACCAGATGGTGGAGGGCACGAAGGTGGAGCTGTTTGGGGATTTGACAATGTCCAGAATGTGGCTTGGCAGAAAGTGGCTATGGAAGAGTAAAAGATAATAGATGACACTAAAGAAAGTAAAAGGACAAAAGAAAAGCAAAAGCAGAGATACTCAGCCACATTTAGAATCTTCCAGAATGACAGATTAACAGCTCCTGGAAGGGCTTCAGGAAGATTCTAACATCCCCTCCAGCCTCTCCACCTCCCCATGGCCAAGTGTTAAGCTTGACTAAGACACTACTGGGGGCTTCCCTGGTGGTCCAATGGTTAAGACTTCCGCTTCCAATGCAGAGTTGCGGGTTAGATCACTGGTTAGGGAACTAAGGGGCTTCCCTGATAGCTCAGTTGGTAAAGAATCCACCTGCGATGCAGGAGACCCCAGTTTGATTCCTGGGTTGGGAAGATTCACTGGAGAAGGGATAGGCTACCC
>NW_011494948.1:13324581-13327095 GCF_000754665.1 Bison bison bison
TCCCTGGTGGTCTGCTGGTTAAGACTTCCAATGCAGAGTTGCGGGTTAGATCACTGGTTAGGGAACTAAGGGGCTTCCCTGATAGCTCAGTTGGTAAAGAATCCACCTGCGATGCAGGAGACCCCAGTTTGATTCCTGGGTTGGGAAGATTCACTGGAGAAGGGATAGGCTACCCACTCCAGTATTCTTAGGCTTGTCTTGTGGATCAGCTGGTAGATAACCTGCCTGCAATGTGGGAGACCAGGGTTTGATCTCCAGGGACGATCCCCTGGAGAAGGGAAAGGTTACCCAACTCCAGTATTCTGGCCTGGAGAATTCCATGGACTGTATAGTCCATGGGGTTGCAGAGTCAGACACGACTGAGCAACTTTCACTTTCACAGGGAACTAAGATCCCATGTGCTGCATGATGCAGCCAAATTTTTAAAATACCACTATCACCACAGGCACGCAGACATCACAGACATGTGACAGGGACAGTTTTGCGCATATTCTTAGGGTGACCATGTACATCATAAGCAGCACAGTTACTGATCACAAACCTGGCCTCCACCCATCCCCATGGCATCAGTCCTGTGGCTCGTGCTCCATAGAGTGAATGACTGCTACCTGCTGCACACACCACTCGATACCCTGTCTCTCCTACCAGACTACAAGGTCAAGGTCAGGTCATTATGCTTCCCTCACGGGTCCTAATACCATGCCTGGAATGCAGAAAATGCCCAATAAAGGAGGAAATTAGCAAAACTAATTTACGAAGTTCAGAGTCAGCACAGTGGTCCTCTTCTGGGTAGGGACGGTAACTAGAAGGGAGTATCGATGCTATACATTTCAATCTGCATCCTGTTTCCATGCGTATTCACTCAAAATTCATTGGTCTAATTTGCCTTTGTACTGTCAGCTATCTGGCAACTCACCAAGGGATTCTCACTTTCCTCTAGAACTTTCCTAAAACTTTTGCAGTCCAATAGGAATTAAAGATGAACAGGTCCTTGCTGGCTATCTATTTTACCTATAGCAAATACAGCACAAGGAACTCTACTCAATATTTTATAATACCTAAATGGGAAAAAAATTGAAAAAGAATAGATATAAGTATACATATAACTGAATCACTTTTCTGTACACCTGAAACTAACACAACATTGTTAATCAACTGCACTCCAATATAAAACAAAAAATTTTTTAAAGATTAAAAGGATTGATGTATTATTCAGGAGGAGGTACTCAGCCCATTAAAAATAATACAATTTTACAAATTCAGTAGTCTCTATATTAGCACATTTTTCTGCATGTTACATTTCCATAATTTTTTAACAAGTGAATGAATCAATCAGTGGTGAAACCCAACTTGGCTTAAACTTGAACTGCTTGCCCAATACAGGATGGGAATGGCAAGCTGAGGCAGGCCCTGGTACATATTTTCTGTAGGAGGCCAGATATTAAATGTCTTAGGCCTTGCATGCCATATGATTTCTACCACAGCTATTCAACTTTGCTGCCGAAGCACAAACTTAGCCATAGATAATATAGAAACCCAATGGGAGTGGCTGTGTTCCAACAAAACATACTTATGATGCTGAACTCTGAATTTCATTTAATATTCACATGCCCTAAAGTAAGAGTCTTTCTCATTTTTTTTTAATCATTCAAAAATTTAAAAACCATCCTTACCTCTCCAGCTGCACAGAAACAGGCTGAAGGCCAGATTTGACCACAGAAAAGACTGCCCAGCCCGTGCACTGAGGGCATGTGTGCATAAAACCCATTTCCCAGTCAGCACCCAGGCTCGGCCCATCCTCCCCAACCCCGCCCCTCCAGCCTCTCCCACCTTTGTAAGTAGGCAGACTCTCCATCTTGTCCCCACAAGGGTATTTACTGTCCCGAGGTTTGAAGGGATCAACTCGACAGAGGGGGTAAGGGTTGTAATCTTGTTTATATGTGGTCTGCAGATCCATGTTCTCTTCACTTGGGACGAACGGGTTGGGCTGGTGGATCTTCACTGGTAACACTTTGTGAGGCCCAAAGTCTCTCCTGTAGGAAAATAAGCACATGCCTTGGGAGCCCTTGCCTCAGAATAAGGCTCATGGTTTCCATTCAACCCAATTCTACAGGCGCTTGCTGAGAAGCCATCCTCTCCTCTCTACCGTCACTGCTCTGCCTCCTGTTTCCCACTTTTGACAAAGACATTGCCATTCACTTCTCATTCAGGTTACACACCGTCAAGGGCCAGCCATTCACCAAGTGCGTGCTCCTTACCTCCACCCTGCAGCTCATCGGTTCCTCTTTCCTCCTCAGTTCAGACCCTGACCATTTCCCATGGGTCATGTTATAACCTATACCCTGGGCTTCCTGCATTATCCCCCCCCCCTGCCACTCTTCTATCCTAGAGAGCCAAAATCAACTTGTCTAAACCCAAAATCTTACCCTTTCACTCCCTTGTTTAAAAATCTTCCAGATAAAGCCCAACTTTCTAGCACAGGATGCAAACCTTCCTGGACCTGCCTCGGCCTTC
>NW_011494948.1:13327195-13333592 GCF_000754665.1 Bison bison bison
ACCCCCCCTCCCCCTTCCCCCCTCCATTCCCCACCCCCATCCCACTGCAGCCACCCAGGACCACTGAGAAGGTCTCTCCTGTGCCTGCTGTCTCCACCTTCCTCCCCCAACCTGTTCATTGTGGAGCTGACTTCTATTTTTCAGGTCCCCCCACCTCCTTCTCTATGCTCCCAATAGCTCATGCTAATATTTTTCTTCTTCCTCTACTTAACCTCATAGAAAACCAAGAAGAAAAGACCAATAAATGCAGACAATGAACCTTTCACTTCTCAGCTCTCTAGCATCAGCACTCCCATTATTTCAGAGTATATGGAAACAATGGAATAGAAAAATCAAGACATTCTATGAAAAACAAGTATCATATACAAATGTATATATACGGAATCTAGAAAAATGGTACAGATGAACCTATTTGCAGGGCAGGAATAAAGTCGCCAACTTAGAAAACAGACACAGGGCAGAGAGGGAAGTGGAGGCGGGCAAGAACTGGGAGAATGCCACTGACCTATACATATATTGTATGTGTGTGTGTGTGTAAGTCTCTCAGTCATGTTCAACTCTTTTTGATCCCATGAACTATAGCCCGCCAGGCTCCTCTGTCTGTGGAATTTCCCAGGCAAGAATACTGAAGTGGGTGCCATTCCCTTCTCCAGGGGATCTTCCCAACCCAGGGACTGAACCTGGGTCTCCTACATTGCAGGCAGATTCTTTATCTTTTGAGCCACCAGGGGAGTCCACGTGTAAAACAGAGAGCTAGTGAGAAGCTGGGTGTGTAACCACAATGAGCTCAGCTCGATGCTCTGTGATGATGTAGAGGGGTGGGAACAGAAGCTCGAGAAGGAGGCAATAAATGTACACGTGCAGTTGATTCACTCTGTTGTACAGTTGAAACTAAATACAACACTGTAAAGCAATTTATACTCCCAACTTAAAAAAGAGAAAAGAAAAAGCATGACACTCTACTATACACTCTCTTCCCAAAGCACCCCACAGTTCTACAAAGACCAAGACACTGCAGCACCACCACCAGCACGAAGTACCCTGGCTCAGCCTGGGCGCCCACTGCCCACCAGCTGCCCAGGGCAAACTCTTCAGCATACATTCCCCTCTTTCTCCAAGAACTTCTGCTTCACACAACAGGCTGTTCTTGCCTGAAACTCATTTATCCAACTGGACAGGGGGAAGGTGGCTTTTCCCTAATGGCACTTCCAAAACGACCTCACCAAGGGAAGGGGAAGGCTTCCGGACAGGAAGACATTGGGCCCAAACACCAGTAAAAACCTACTTCCCCGCCGAAATCTGGAGCAGTGTTACTGAGCCATGCTTGACTAGCAGAGGCAACACGCTCCACTGTAACCTGTCTTGCATGAATTATACATATGGTTGTCAATAAACCCAAACCAGGGACTGAAAGTGCTTGGTGGGAGGGAAGGAAGGAGTTAGGAAGCCGGAGAATTAGTTTCCCTAGGGCTCCAAAAGGGAAACAGGAGATGCTTCAGTTGAACTCCCTGTAACACCCTCTGGGTAGGTTTAAAAATACATCTCAGCAGCAGTTACCGGGCCTGCAGCCTGGGCTCTGTCCCCAGGGGCTCCGTGTTGGCAAATAGCAAGAGGAAGCGCAAAGACCTGAGGCAGCTGACAGCTGACAGTGTAAGTCAGGGTTTATGGAGGGAATGGGCTGAATAAGAACCCAGGGATCAGCTCCCCGCTCCTACCTTTCTAAGCGTGCAAGTGCCTCACACTGATATCTGTTCAAAGCTAAACCAGCTGCAGCAGGGAACTAGGACAGTCAGGCCCCTAGGCTGCCAAGAGAAATGGGAAGGCCCAGAAAACACTGGCTGATAACCAGTTAACTATAAAGTGGCTTTCATCAGAAAGTTTGTGTTCTCGAGGAGGGCTCCCAAGGGGAGGTGGCTCTCCTCATTCCCCAGAGAGCTGGAGTGGGGTTGGAGGCAGCCTGAGACCTTACAGCTCCATACAAACCTGTGTTCACTGATGGCTACCCAAGAGTTCAGCCCTGTTCGCTTCCAAGAACGTGTATCAGAAGATATCAGGTGGCAGGTGATGAGGAACAAAGCTGAATGCCCATGCTGCCCCACAGAGCCCTCCCAAGCCCAGAGCAGCCAGGGGTGCCTTCCTGACATGAGCCCGTCACACCTTGGAACCTGCACACCGAACACGAGACATTCTCTTCTGCTATTACTTCTGCTGTGAAAACCTTCCCACAAGGGCTGCCAGGCTCTATGATAACTAAAATGTACTTAATGCCCCCATTTCCTGCTGCTACAAGGAAAAAAAAAAAAAAACAGGACTTCCCTGGTGGCGCAGTGGATAAGAATCCACCTGACAACACAGAGAGTACAGTTCAACCCCTGGTCCAGGGAGATTCCACACGCCTCAGCAGCTAAGCCCATACACCACGACTAACTGAAGCCTTGCTTGCTAGAGCCCGTGCTCTGCAACAAGAGAAAGCCCTGTGCATGGCAATGAAGACCCAACACAGCCAAAAATAAATTTTTAAACAGAAAAGCACAGGTGACTGCCTACAACTAACCTCACCAATTCATGGACTTTTCCTGAAGTTGGTTTCTCAATAGCAAAAGGTGATGTAGCAAAATCCTCATTTACCATGTTCGAGGAACGAAATTGTTAACTGAATCTTCCTCTCCAACACAAAATTCAAGACAGTTTATGAAACATCATCAATGGATTGAATTTACTGATCAGTTATAACCAAGACATATGATCTTGGGGAGGGGAGCAGTGATCTACCTCTGAAGAGAGGAAAGTAGTTTAAACTTTAATTCATTTATCCTCCACCCAAAATTATTTATCATGGCTTAAGAATGAATTGAATCAGAATTTATGTTTCCTCATTATGTTTTTATGTTCAGAACATTTACTGAAATCTATCATTAACCACAACATAACTGCAGGTCCCCAACCTCTCATAATCTTACAGCCTTTAAGTTCATGTAAAAGAAAAATATTTTATCCTTCCCAGAAATTGCTCAAATTTAGTAGGTTGTGTGTGTTTTTTTTTTTTAAATAATACTCCCTTCTCTTCCTGGGGTACATTTCCTAGCTCCTGTGCCCATTTTGACTCTGAACCAAGAAAAAAAATGGTCAAAGATGTTAAGTTTCTTTTAGGTGCACAGTCATAAAAGTTATCTAGTATGGAAAGCCCTGAGTTAAACTCTGAGTTAAGTAAAGGTTAAAGAGAACCTGCTGGGAAGCCAAAACGATTTGACTTCCCATCATTAGGCAAAGTTAAAGGAAGGCATTTGACAAGAGTCTGGCAAGAGGAAGAACATAACATAACAGCTAACCAGGGTCATGAGCCTGGAAGAGGGAAAAGGATATTTTCATTATGATAAAGGGGCTACACAATACTTTGTTCAATCTCTTTTTAATCTTTAAAAAATGCTTAATTTTTGTATAATCCTGGCATGCTAGAGAATTTTTTTTTAATCTGGCCATCCCAATTTTCACATGGGATCCCAACCAGGGATCAAACCTATAGCCCCCACATTGGAAAAGTGAAGTCTTAACCACTGGACCACCAGGAAGTCCCTATTTTTAATGTTTAGCCGTGCAAACTTCAGAATTTGTTAATATACCCAAACAGTTGATCATATTAATAAGCAGAAATAATTTTAAGAGCTCCTGCCCAGAAATTAACCCATGCACTTATGATCAATTAATCTACAACAAAGGAACCCAGGATATATACAATGAAGAAAAGACAGTCTCTTCAGTAAGTGGTACTGGGAAAACTGGACACACACATGTAAAAGAATGAAGTTGGAACATTCTCTAACAATACATACAAAAATAAACTCAAAGTGGATTAAAGACCTAAATGTAAGACCAGAAACCGTAACATCCTAGAAGAAAACAATACTCTGACATAAATCATACCAATAGTTTTTTCAATCTGTTTTCAATCTCTCCTAAAGCAAAGGAAATAAAAACAGAAATAAATAAATGGGACCTGATTAAAGTTGAAAGCTTTTATACAGTTCAATGAAATGAAAAGACAACTTACAATATGGGGGAAAATATTTGCAAATGATATGAGCAGTAAGGGGTTAATATCCAACATATATAAACAGCTCATACAACAGAACAAAAAATTGATTATAAAACAGAAGAGCTGAACAGTCAACATTTTCCCAAAGACGACATGCAGATGGCCAACAGGCACAGAGAAATATGCTCAACATTGCTAATGATCAGGAAAACACAAATAAAAACCACAATGAGATATCACGGCAGACCTGCCAGAATGACTATTATCAAAATGAACGCAAATAACAAATGTCAGAGAGGAAGTAGAATAAAGCGAGCTCTCGTACACTGTTGGTAGGAATGTAAATTGGTGCAGCCACTGTGGAAAACAGTATGTAGGTTTCTCAAAAAGCTAAAAACAGAACTACCATATGACCCAGAAATTCCACTCCTGGGTATATATCTGAAAGAAACAAAAACCCTAATTCAAAATGATACATGCACTTCTAGGTTCATTGCAGCACTACTTAAACAACTGGCAAGATATGGAAGCAACCGAGTGTTCATTAACTAATGAACAGAAATTGTGTGGTGGGTGTATACCACACCTTTTCTGATACATACATACACACACAATGGAATACTACTCAGACATAAAAAAGAATAAAGTTTTGCCATTTGCAATAACATGGACAGACTTGGAGGCTATTATTCTAAAAGAAATAAAACAGAAAAAGAGAAATACTGTGTGATATCACTTACATGTAGAATCTAAAAAACATAACAAACTAGTGAACATAACAAAAAAGAAGCAGACTCAAACCAGTGGTTACCAGTGGCGAGAAAGAGGGAGGGGCAATATAAATAAAAAGAGGATGACTTTATAAATAAAAAGTAGGGGATTAAGAGGCGTAAACTATTATGCATAGAAATCTACAAGGATATACTGTACAATACAGTAAAGCTAATATTTTACAATAGCTATAATGAACTATAACCTTTAAAAGTTGTGAATCACGCTTCCCTGGTGGTCCAGTGGTTAAGAATCTGCCTTGCGATGCAGGGGACACAGGTTCTGTCCCTGGTCCTGGAGGATCTCACATGCCTCGGAGCAACTAAGCCTGTGTGCCACAGCTGCCGGGCCCACACTCTAGAGCCTGTGCTCTGCAACAAGAGGAGCCACTGCAACAAGAGGGCCGCACACCACACCCAGAGAGCAGACCCTGCTCACCACAACTAGAGAAACGCCCATGCCAGCAATGAAAACAGAGTGCAGCCAAACAGAGAATGTTTTTAAAAAGTTGTGATCACTACATTGTACACTTTTAACCTATATAATAGTATACATCAACTACACTTCAATTCAGGGAAAAAAACAAAGCTCCTCCTCTTGGCCCAAAGGCAATCCTTTCACCTCCCCCCCCCTAAATCTCCTCCCTCTTTCTCAAGGATCAGTGGTTCCACCTTTTCCTCTTACTGGCTGCTTTGTGTCAGTATTTAAACATGCTTCAGTCTCCCCCATTTTCAAAGAAAAACCATAAACAACCCTCACTGCAGTCCACTCCACATCTCTCCTCTAGAAAGTTATCATTGTTGGTTAGTTGCTAAATCCTGTCCAATCTTTAGCAACCCCAACGCAAAATTCAAGTTAGTTTGTGAAAGAATATCTATGGATTGAATTTACTGATTAGTTGTAACCAAGACAAGTGATCTTGGGGAGGGGGGCAGTGATCTACCTCTGAAGAGAGGAAAGAAGCTTAAAGTTTAATTCATTTATCCTCCAACCAAAAATATTTACTGTGGCTTTAGAGTGAATTGAATTAAAATTATATGTTTCCTCATTATGTTTTTATGTTCAGAACATTTACTGAAACCTATCACTAACCACAACATAACTGCAGGTTATGTTTCGAGGCATGTGAGGTTTCCTCCAATCAGGGATCAAATCCATGTCTCCTGCATTAGCAGGCAGATTCTTTATTGCCTCACACAACCATGTGTGACTACTGGGAAGACCATCAGTTCAGCTCAGTTCAGTCGCTCAGTCATGTCCAACTCTTTGCGACCCCATGAATCACAGCACGCCAAGCCTGCCTGTCCATCACAAACTCCCGGAGTTCACTCAGACTCACGTCCATCGAGTCAGTGATGCCATCCAGTCATTTCATCCTCTGTTGTCCCATTCTCTTCCTGCCCCCAATCCCTCCCAGCATCAGAGTCTTTTCCAATGAGTCAACTCTTCGCATGAGGTGGCCAAAGTACTAGAGTTTCAGCTTTAGCATCATTCCTTCCAAAGAAATCCCAGGGCTGATCTCCTTCAGAATAGACTGGTTGGATCTCCTTGCAGTCCAAGGGACTCTCAAGCGTCTTCTCCAACACCACAGTT
>NW_011494948.1:13333692-13333999 GCF_000754665.1 Bison bison bison
AGGCTTTTTAGTTCCTCTTCACTTTCTGCCATAAGAGTGGTGTCATCTGCATATCTGAGGTTATTGATATTTCTCCTGGCAATCTTGATTCCAGCTTGTGCTTCTTCCAGCCCAGCGTTTCTCATGATGTACTTACTCTGCATAGAAGTTAAATAAGCAGGGTGACAATATACAGCCTTGATGTACTCCTTTTCCTATTTGGAACCAGTCCGTTGTTCCATGTCCAGTTCTAACTGTTGCTTCCTGACCTGCATACAAATTTCTCAAGAGGCAGATCAAGTGGTCTGGTATTCCCATCTCTTTCAGA
>NW_011494948.1:13334258-13336182 GCF_000754665.1 Bison bison bison
TGGAACTCTCTTGCTTTTTCCATGATCCAGCGGATGTTGGCAATTTGATCTCTGGTTCCCCTGCCTTTTCTAAAACCAGCTTGAACATCTGGACGTTCACGGTTCACGTATTGCTGAAGCCTGGCTTGGAGAATTTTGAGCATTACTTTACTAGCGTGTGAGATGAGTGCAATTGTGCGGTAGTTTGAGCATTCTTTGGCATTGCCTTTCTTTGGGATTGCAATGAAAACTGACCTTTTCCAGTCCTGTGGCCACTGCTGAGTCTTCCAGATTTGCTGGCATATTGAGTGCAGCACTTTCACAGCATCATCTTTCAGGATTTGGAATAGCTCAACTGGAATTCCATCACCTCCACTAGCTTTGTTCGTAGTGATGCTTTCTAAGGCCCACTTGACTTCACATTCCAGGATATCTGGCTCTAGGTGAGTGATAACACCATCGTGATTATATGGGTTGTGAAGATCTTTTTGTACAGTTCTTCTGTGTATTCTTGCCACCTCTTCTTAATATCTTCTGCTTCTGTTAGGTCCATACCATTTCTGTCCTTTATCGAGTCCATCTTTGCATGAAATGTTCCCTTGGTATCTCTGATTGTCTTGAAGAGATCTCTAGTCTTTCCCATTCTGTTGTTTTCCTCTATTTCTTTTAGAGGAAGACCATAGCCCTTGACTATACGGATCTTTGTCAGCAGCGTAATGTCTCTGCTTTTCAACACACTGTCCAGGTTTGTCCACTTTTCTATCAAGAAGCAATCGTCTTCCGATGTCATGGCTACAGACACCATCTGCAGGGATTTTGGAGCCCAAGAATAGGAAATCGGTCACTACTTCTACCTTTTCCCCTTCAATTTGCCATCTGGTAATGGGGTCGGATGCCATGATCTTAGATTTTTTAAGTCTTAGTCTTAAGTTGGCTCTTTCACCCTCCTCCTTCACCCTCATCAAGAGGCTCATTAGTTCCTCTGTTTTCTGCCGTTAGAGTGGTATCATCCACATACCTGAGGTTGTTGATGTTTCTCCTGCCTATCGTGATTCCAGCTTGTAACTCATCCTGCCCCGCATTTCTCATAATGTGCTCAGCATATAGGTTAAACAGAGTAACAGCAGACAGCCTTTTCATACTCCTTTCTTGATCTTGAATCAATCAACTGTTCCATACCAAGTTCTAACTGTTGCTTCTTGACCCACATACAAGTTTCTCAGGAGACAGATAAGATGGTCTGGAATTCCCATGTCTTTAGGAGCTTTCCACAGTTTGCCATGATACACACAGTCAAAGGCTTTAGTGTAGTCGATGAAACAGAGATAGATGTTTTTCTGAAATTTCCTTGCTTTTTCTATAATGCAGCAAATGCTAGCAATTTGATCTCCAGTTCCTCTTCCTTTTCTAAACCCATCTTGGACATTAGGAAGCTCTTGGTTCACATCATGCTGAAGCCTAGTATGCAAGGTATTAAGCATGACCTTACTAGCCTGGGAAATGAGTGCAACTGTCCAATGGTTAGCACATTCTTTGGTACTACCTTTCTAGGGAAGTGGAATGAGGATTGACCTTTTCTGGTCCTGTGGCCACTCCTGGGTTGTCCAGACTTGCTGACAGTTCAGTTCAGTTCAGTCGCTCAGTTGTGTTCGACTCTTTGCGACCCCATGAACAGCAACACGCCAGGGCTCCCTGTCCATCACCAACTCCTGGAGTCCACCCAAACCCAGGTACATCGAGTCGGTGATGCCATCCAACCATCTCATCCTCTGTCGTCCCCTTCTCCTCCTGCCCTCAATCTTTCCCAGCATCAGGGTCTTTTCAAATGAGTCAGCTCTTCATATCAGGTGGCCAAAGTATTGGAGTTTCAGCTTCAACATCAGTCCTTCCAAAGAAATCCCAGGGCTGATCTCCTTCAGAATGGACTGGTTGGATCTCCTTGCAG
>NW_011494948.1:13336287-13336781 GCF_000754665.1 Bison bison bison
CACCACAGTTCAAAAGCATCAATTCTTCAGCACTCAGCTTTCTTTACAGTCCAACTCTCACATCCATACATAACTACTGGAAAAACCATAGCCTTGACTAGATGGACCTTTGTTGGCAAAGTCATGTCTCTGCTTTTTAATATGCTGTCTAGATCGGTCATAACTTTCCTTTCAAGGAGTAAGCATCTTTTAATTTCATGGCTACAATCAACATCTGCAGTGATTCTGGAGCCCAGTAAAATAAAGTCAGCCACTGTTTCCCCATCTATTTCCCATGAAGTGATGGGACCGGATGCCATGATCTTCGTTTGCTGAATGTTGAGCTTTAAGCCAACTTTTTCACTCTCCTCTTTCACTTTCATCAAGAGGCTTTTTAGTTCCTCTTCACTTTCTGCCATAAGGGTGGTGTCATCTGCATATCTGAGGTTATTGATATTTCTCCCGGCAATCTTGATTCCAGCTTGTGCTTCTTCCAGCCCAGCGTTTCTCATGAT
>NW_011494948.1:13336881-13341589 GCF_000754665.1 Bison bison bison
GCAATCTTGATTCCAGCTTGTGCTTCTTCCAGCCCAGCGTTTCTCATGATGTGCTCTGCATAGAAGTTAAATAAGCAGGGTGACAATACACAGCCTTGATGTACTCCTTTTCCCATTTGGAACCAGTCTGTTGTTCCATGTCCAGTTCTAACTGTCGCTTCCTGACCTGCATACAGGTTTCTCAAGAGGCAGGTCAGGTGGTCTGGTATGCCCATCTCTTTCAGAATTTTCCACAGTTTATTGTGACACACATAGTCAAAGGCTTTGGCATAGTCAATAAAGCAGAAACAGATGTTTTTCTGGAACTCTCTTGCTTTTTCCATGATCCAGTGGATGTTGGCAATTTGATCTCTGGTTCCTCTGCCTTTTCTAAAACCAGCTTGAACATCTGGACGTTCACGGTTCACGTATTGCTGAAGCCTGGCTTGGAGAATTTTGAGCATTACTTTACTAGTGTGGGAAATGAGTGCAATTGTGCAGTAGTTTGAGCATTCTTTGGCATTGCCTTTCTTTGGGATTGGAATGAAAACTGACCTTTTCCAGTCCTGTGGCCACTGCTGAGTTTTCCAAATTTGCTGACATACTGAGTGCAGCACTTTCACAGCATCATTTTTCAGGATTTGAAATAGTGCAACTGGAATTCCATCACTTCCACTAGCTTTGTTTGTAGTGATGCTTCCTAAGCCCCAGTTGACTTCACATTCCAGGATATCTGGCTCTAGGTGAGTGATCACACCATCGTGGTTATCTGGGTCATAAAGATCTTTTTTGCATAGTTCTTCTGTGTATTCTTGCCACCTCTTCTTAATATCTTCTGCTTCTGTTAGGTCCATACCATTTCTGTCCTTTTTTGTGCCCGTCTTTCACGAAATGTTCCCTTGGTATCTCTAATTTTCTTGAAGAGGTCTCTAGTCTTTCCCATTCTATTGCTTTCTTCTATTTCTTTGCACTGATCACTGAGAAAGGCTTTCTTATCTCTCCTTGCTATTCTTTGAAACTTTGCATTCAAATGGGTATATCTTTTGTCTCCAGAGGTGAGAAAGTATATCCCCATTGGGATAACTCTGAGTAAAGAAATACATATTTGAACAGGAAGTGTGTAGTATTCAATAGGTAGTTTCCTATTGAATAGGTAGTAGACACAAGCCTACTACCAACTTTATTGCTTCTCTCCTGGCTTTTTGGAACAGATTCCAAAAGCCCTTCCCCGGACTTCCCTGGTGGCACAGTAGATAAGAATCTACCTGCGAGTGCAGGGGACATGGGTTCGATCCCTGGCCCAGGAAGATTCCACATGCCGCGGAACAACTAGGCCCAGGTGCCACAACCACTGAGCCTATGTGCCTACAGCCTGTGCTCCACAGCAAGAGAAGCACCACAGTGAGAACCCACGCACCGCAACTAGAGAGTAGCCCCCGGCCTCTGCAACTAGAGAAAGCCTGCACACAGCAACAATGACCCAGTGCTATCAAAAATAAGCAAACATAAGATCTTTCCCTTTTAGCTCTTCCTCTTTACTCCTCCACTTACTAAGGAGTCTTGTCAGTAAACACAGGAATCCGTGCCACTTCCTACCCTTTTCCCTGCAGCCAAATTCATCATGTGAACCCAATTTCACCCACCCCCCTGCACCTCTATCTCCCCCTACCCACAGCCGCACTCCCTTTAGAATAAAGGTCTAATACCATCTTGAAGACCCACGTCTTTCTTCTGAGGTTATTCACTTTGCTCATCTTCAGGGATCTCCCTTAGCTAACAAAACAATGTCCAAAAATGCGGCCCAAGTGTCTAACCTGGTGACATGCCTAAGAGGAAACAAGGCTTGAAGTACAAACCTTTTGTTCATAAATTGATCTCAGGTCTATCCAGACTAAAGGCAGATCCTCTGTGAGAGAATTACCAAAGGGCTGCAAGAAATGACTCAATATCAAGAAGGGATGAAAAGCAAAAACGAATATTCGCCTCATGGCACCTGCTGTAAATCCCCAAGATTTACAGTCAGTAAGAGTGGTGTGCAGCTGCAATCATGCCTCATGCTGGGATGATAACTGTTCTAGAAACCAGCTGTTTTTTGTGTCTGGGCTTCATCACCAGACCCAGACAAGCCTCGGGCCATCTGACTTTATCATGCAGCAGGTGGCATGTCACGCAGTCCCACGTCCAACTTCAGAAACTAAGCCAGGTCTGCCTTTACATAGCAAAGTGGGTCAGACATTCTGACCACCATATTCCAAGGGCAGAAGGATGACAACCTGCAGACACAGAGGTGTCAGACACAAGGCCGACCCACCCCTTCCTCACCGACCTCTGGTGGAGCACCTAGATGACAACATCTCCACATTTCCCTGTGGGGAATGGTTTTATGTATTCACAGATATGGACCAGAGTCTCTGCTGAGTTTACAAGGTTCAGAAAAGATGGTTAGTAAAATCTTGATTTTTGTTGATTTATGTCAGTAAAATTCCACCAAAGCTATAAAAAAAAAAAAAAGGCATCCTGATAGTGGCATGGTTGTTTTGTTTGTTTTTTTCATTCTACAAAAATGTACCCACCAGGGCAGGCATGGGACTGAGAAATGATGAAACTGAGGGATGGGGGAGAGAAGAGATGCCTTCTGCTCATCTCCCCCTTAGTCCTCTTTCTAGGGAAGAAAATAAAGGAGAGGAGAAAGGTATTTCTGTTCTTTTTCCTTCCCATGGGTAACCATGATCCTGCCACTTCTTGTTTTCAAGGTCTTTATGATCATAATAAGTTGTTTTGGAAATTCTTTTACTATCTGCATTCCTCCACTTTGGCCACATCTTAACATGAAAGATTTTATTATTCTGGCCTTGGCAGGGACAGAGAGGATTTCTGGATGATATGTTTATTGTTGCAAGTGACACAAGGCAAGGATAATTTAAAACAGGTCAAAGGGCTAGTTTTTGTTTTGCAAGGAAGGAGAGCATATGGGGGAGGGGGCATGATGGGGAGGAGAAAGGGAATGTGGGGCTCCATTGGGGGCTCATAGCTCAGGGATGGGGCAGGACTACTGATCCAGAGAAAGGGCTTGTCCTCATTCTCCTGAGCTTGAGGGTAACAAACAAAAAGCATCCTTCAACATCCAGCCCTCCAAGGATTCAAATATTTCCAGGACAATATATGAAGCCTCTCTGTACTCTACATTCCATGAGGCACTCTTTATACTTGGTATAAAGAGAAATGAAGACTAGCCTCTTAAAACCATATGTAATATTCACAAGCCATTGTGAATACTGCTCTTATCCTTTCCTACCAACTGTGAATACTGCTCTTATCATTTCCTACCAACTACATGTTTGTTATATACAAGCCTAGTTCTTTTCATGAGTAGCGACCATAGATTCTTCAAATGAAAAGCAACATTCGAGAATGTTCCACTTCTCTCTCTTGTTGAGGTCTTTCAGTTAAGTCAGTTCAGTTGCTCAGTCATGTCCAACTCTTTGTGACCCCATGAATTGCAGCACACCAGGCCTCCCTGTCCATCACCAACTCCCGGAGTTCACTCAGACTCACGTCCATCGAGTCAGTGATGCCATCCAGCCAGCTCATCCTCTGTCGTCCCCTTCTCCTCCTGCCCCCAATCCCTCCCAGCATCAGGGTCTTTTTCAATGAGTCAACTCTTCGCATGAGGTGGCCAAAGTACTGGAGTTTCAGCTTTAGCATCATTCCTTCCAAAGAAATCCCAGGGCTGATCTCCTTAGGATGGACTGGTTGGATCTCCTTGCAGTCCAAGGGACTCTCGAACGTCTTCTCCAACACCACAGTTCAAAAGCATCACTTCTTCGGCACTCAGCTTTCTTCACAGTCCAACTCTCACATCCATACATGACCACAGGAAAAACCATAGCCTTGACTAGACAAACCTTTGTTGGCAAAGTAATGTCTCTGCTTTCAATATGCTATCTAGGTTGGTCATAACTTTCCTTCCAAGGAGTAAGCGTCTTTTAATTTCATGGCTGCAATCACCATCTGCAGTGATTTTGGAGCCCAAAAAATAAAGTCTGACACTGTTTCCACTGTTTCCCCATCTATTTCCCATGAGGCCATGATCTTTGTTTTTTGAACGTTGAGCTTTAAGCCAACTTTTTCACTCTCCTCTTTCACTTTCATCAAGAGGCTTTTTAGTTCCTCTTCACTTTCTGCCATAAGGGTGGTGTCATCTGCATATATGAGGTTATTGATATTTCTCCTGGCGATCTTGATTCCAGCTTGTGCTTCTTCCAGCCCAGCGTTTCTCATGATGTACTCTACATAGAAGTTAAATAAGCAGGGTGACAATATACAGCCTTGATGTACTCCTTTTCCTATTTGGAACCAGTCTGTTGTTCCATGTCCAGTTCTAACTGTTGCTTCCTGACCTGCATACAGGTTTCTCAAGAGGCAGGTCAGGTGGTCTGGTATTCCCATCTCTTTCAGAATTTTTCACAGTTTATTGTGACACACACAGTCAAGAGCTCTGGCATAGTCAATAAAGCAGAAACAGATGTTTTTCTGGAACTCTCTTGCTTTTTCCATGATCCAATGATGTTGGCAATTTGATCTCTGGTTCCTCTGCTTTTTCTAAAACCAGCTTGAACATCTGGAAGTTCACGGTTCACATATTGCTGAAGCCTGGCTTGGAGAATTTTGAGCATTACTTTACTAGCGTGTGAGATGAGTGCAACTGTGCGGTAGTTTGAGCATTCTT
>NW_011494948.1:13341806-13390854 GCF_000754665.1 Bison bison bison
GAAATAGCTCAACTGGAATTCCATCACCTCCACTAGCTTTGTTCGTAGTGATGCTTTCTAAGACCCACTTGACTTCACATTCCAGGATGTCTGGCTCTAGGCGAGTGATCACACCATCAAGATTATCTTGGTCATGAAGATCTTTTTTGTACAGTTCTTCTGTGTATTCTTGCCACCTCTTAATACCTTCTGCTTCTGTTAGGTCCATACTGTTTCTGTCCTTTATCGAGTCCATCTTTGCATGAAATATTCCTGTGGTATCTCTAATTTTCTTGAAGAGATCTCTAGTCTTTCCCATTCTGTTGTTTTCCTCTATTTCTTTGCATTGATCACTGAAGAAGGCTTTCTTATCTCTTCTTGGTATTCTTTGGAACTCTGCATTCAGATGTTTATATCTTTCCTTTTCTCCTTTGCTTTTCACTTCTCTTCTTTTCACAGCTATTTGTAAGGCCTCCTCAGACAGCCATTTTGCTTTTTTGCATTTCTTTTCCATGGGGATGGTCTTGATCCCTGTCTCCTGTACAATGTCACGAACCTCAGTCCATAGTTCATCAGGCACTCTATCAGATCTAGTCCCTTAAGTCTATTCCTCACTTCCACTGTATAATCATAAGGGATTTGATTTAGGTCATATCTGGATGGTCTAATGGTTTTCCCTACCTTCTTCAATTTACGTCTGAATTTGGCAATAAGGAGTTCATGATCTGAGCCACAGTCAGGTCCTGGTCTTGTTTTTGTTGACTGTATAGAGCTTCTCCATCTTTGGCTGCAAAGAATATAATCAATCTGATTTCGGTGTTGACCATCTGGTGATGTCCATGTGTAGAGTCTTCTCTTGTGTTGTTGGAAGAGGGTGTTGAGGTCTTTAGATTCTTAGAAACAAAGGATGCTGTTTTCTTGGTAAAATGAAGCCCAAACCTTAAGGTTTATGTTGTTTAGTAAGTCATAGGTTGAAAAGTCGGTTGCACAGATTACATTTTTTTCCATGAATCAGGATCCAGAAACCCTGTGCTTAAATGAAATCATTTAATATAACTACTCAGCATAAAGGTGGCCTGATTCAAGAATCAGATAGGACCCTTGACTCCCTCCCATTCTCAAACTGCCTCTGTCCACTAGTTCCCACTAAGTCCAGGGATCACTTGGCTTTGACCTTGCCTTGTGGGTGTTTTCTATCCCATCACCCAGACATGGACTTCTTCCTTTGGATATACAAGATAAGCAGCATTTAGTACATGCCTCCAACCCATGTTTTCAACAGAGGATGTTTACAGGCCTATCCTGGAGGAAACCCGGAGGCAGAAGGAATGGTGTTCTGCTTAGTCTGGGCCATCTGGGACCTTTATCAGAAAAGCACAAAATTGCAAAGGTGGGGGCAGCATGCAATAGGAAGAAAATTTACCAGATCTTGAAAACCTATAATGTGTGGGCATCATACTAGGCCTATTTCATCTCCACTGCACAGCAGTGCTGCCCCTTAGGGATGAGGATCATCAGAGGCAGAGAAGGCATCCAGCTCTCAGGTCTTATCTGGGGACTAAGCTATATAACCTGAAACACCACTCAAGTAACTCCAAGGTGTTGGTACTCCTCTGGGTCACAGGTCAGAGGTCACTCAATGAGTTGTCAACAGCCCGATTCTGTGAGAGCCTTGCAACGCAACGTGTAGAACAATCCTGAGATTGACCATGTGTCCCCACCCCCTCAATACAGATAACCCTGCGACCCTGATACATTGAGCCACGGGGCTCAGGCTCTGTACAGAGCTGGACCTCAAGAATCAGAGTTTCTAAGTCAAGAGTAATTTAAAAGGAAATATTCTTTGTTTATATTCTTGATGTATGTTCAAGGGGACCTCAATTCAAAATCTATAGCATAACTTCAAAAACGCTCCAGTTCTCTTTCACCACTACCAACATCACTACCACCACCCAAGCTGAACTGGAGCTTATGTGCAAAAGCCCCAAACTCCTTTTTCTGCAGCAGCCCTCACCCCTTTCAAGTTATTATTTCCCTTTAATACTTTAAGCCTTTCCATGTAGATCAATTTGCAATTTCTGCCCCATGGCCCCACCCCTGCCCCAGCCCCAAGCAAGAATCCTTGCTCGCTAAAAAAGGGCTGGGGAAAACTAAACTGGCTAATAAATGCAGGGTTTTCTTTCAGAGATTCTCTGAGTAAGTTAACATTAAGGCATTCATAGCATGTACTGATAGTGCACAGTAATGCAGTATTGAACATTAGGTTAATGTACGTTACTCCATCAGTGTGCACTCATGCGTTCACACCATGCCCTCACCTCGATGTGGTCAGGCCTTCCATTGGCGTGCATGCTCTCTGGTAATCCATCTTGGGCTTGAAGGACTCTCTGGGCAGGTAAGAGTGATGGACAGGGTAGTTCTCGGTATATTCGGAGAGAAGACATGGTTTCTCTGTTTTATCATAAATCTTGGTAGGGAGGTGTGGACAATGATGCCGCCTAGTTAAAAAAGAAAAACGGAACAGGAGGTTGGTTACCTTCTTGCGAAGAATACGTTCAGGCTGCTACCTACTCAAAATGTGACCCAGAGTATAGAATCATGACAGCCAACATTGAAAGCAGGAGTTTAACCCTTCTTTTTCTCTACTGAACTATATGGAGTGGCCAGAATTTTTTAAATGATCTATAACTGCAATTGGTTAATTGTCAAAATTCCTTGGATCATAAAGTTACAAAAGCATAGCTGATGACCAGCCCTCGCATGCGTCATGCTTCTCATTTAAATACTGAAACAGTCCCATACTTTAGAGAAATGGCTGTGGCCCCCGAGGCATCTGAGTGCCAACCCAGTCCCTCCCAAGACCCTGCTGCACCTCCCAGTTCGCCCAGCAATTAAGGGCTAAATATCTGACCTAACAGGGGGCTCCAAGGCTATGTTCAAGGGCCAGGTTACTATCTTTCTTCATTGGTTCCTGGGTCAGTTGAGAATATCACCCTCGCAGACAAGTGGCATCACACAGAGCAGAACCACGTCAGGTCTGAGTATACACCACTGACTACGTGAAATCATTTTTGCATTGAAAGTCTGGCTCCTTTATTCTTTCCGGTCTCATTTCAAGTGTTGCCCCCTTAGACTTCTGCTGATCATCTTAGTCTAAAAAACACCCCACCAGCCCTTCCCATCACTCACAGAGTTTCTCTCATCACATGTATGACTTTCCCATCACTTACTATTATCTGTAACTTGCACTTTTGTTGATGAGTTTATTATCTAACAAGCTCAGCCCCATTTTCTGTCTTGTTCACTGCTACATCTCTAGTACCTCTCATATCCTGCCTGCCATATAGCAGGCACTCAGAAAAACATTTATTAAGCAAATACTGGGGCTTCCATGGTGGCTCAGTGGTAAAGAATCACCTGCCAATGCAGGAGACAAGGGTTCAATCCCTGGTCCGGGAAGATACATGCTGTGGAGTAACTAAGCCCATGCACCACAACAATTGGGCCTATGCTCTAGAGCCCAGGAGCTGCAACAGGAGAAGCCACTGCAATAAAAAGCCCATGCGCCACAACCAGAGAGTAGCCCTCGCTCTCCCCAACTAGAGAAAAGCCCACACAGCAATGAAGACCCAGCACAGTCAAAAATAATAAATAAATAAATAAAATTGAAACACAAATATTGAACATATGAATTATTAAATAAACGTTATGCCTCATTATCCAGGTTGATGACTAATAGATAATAACTTGAATTTATAGTGTATAGTGAGTTGTTCCATTTATTATTATTTCCATTTATAGTTTATAGTGAGTTATTCTATTACCATGCTATGCTATGCTATGCTAAGTCACTTCAGTCATGTCCGACTCTGTGTGACCCCATAGACGGTAGCCCACCAGGCTCCCTCGTCCCTGGGATTCTCCAGGCAAGAACACTGGAGTGGGTTGCCATTTCCTTCTCCAATGCATGAAGTGAAAAGTGAAACTGAAGTCGCTCAGTCGTGTCCGATTCTTAGCGACCCCATGGACGGCAGCCTACCAGGCTCCTCCGTCCATGGGATTTTCCAGGCAACAGTACTGGAGTGGGGTGCCATTGCCTTCTCCATCTATTACCATAAGCACAGTAATAACCTTATTATTCTACTTACAGGTGAATAAAGGGCAGCTATTTGAGCTGTCAAAGCTAAGTAGTATACCAATTATTTGTACACCCACACACAATCCTTACAAACCAGCTGGGTATCTCTATCATCGGACACCAGCACATCAATAAAGCTCTGTATTAGTGATCTCCAACTTAGAGATCAGAAATGACATCCAGAATGTATATCCAGAAATGACATTGAATTTTTTTAATAAATTTTTTATACTAAACCAATTCTAAGATCATGGCATCTGGTCCCATCACTTCATAGCAAATAGACGGGGAAACAGTGCAAACAGTGTCAGACTATTTTTTTGGGCTCCAAAATCACTGCAGATGGTGACTGCAGCCATGAAATTAAAAGACGCTTACTTCTTGGAAGAAAAGTTATGACAAACCTAGACAGAGTATTAAAAAGCAGAGACATTACTTTGACAACAAAGGTCTGTCTAGTCAAGGCTATGGTTTTTCCAGTAGCCATGTATGGTTGTGACAGCTGGACTATAAAGAAAGCTGAGTACTGAAGAATTGATGCTTTTTAACTGTGGTATTGATGAAGAATCTTGAGAGTCCCTTGCACTGCAAGGAGATCCAACCAGTCCATCCTAAAGGAAATCAGTTCTGAATATTCATTGGAAGGATTGATGTTGAAGCTAAAACTCCAATAATTTGGCCACATGATGCAAAGAGCTGACTCATTTGAAAAGACCCTGATGTTGGGAAAGATTGAGGGCAGGAGGAGAAGGAGATGACAGAGGATGAGATGGTTGGATGGCATCACCGACTCAATGGACATGAGTTAAGTAAACTCTGGGAATTGGTGATGGTCAGGGAAGCTTGGCATGCTGCAGTCCATGGGGTGGCAGAGTTGGAAACGACTGAACTGAACTGAATTCTAATTACAGAAACTAAAATACACAGTACTCTGGGGCATCACATCAGAGAAAAAAGAAACAGACATAAAGAGAACTCATCACTGCTCCAACCAAAAGCTGGTTTCCAGGCAACAGTTAGCATGCTGCTCCTGTTGTTAATAAGTTCAACCCTCATTGCTGCCATCACTACAGCTACTGTGTGCCTCTCTTCAACTTCCAACCCCAAGAGAAAATGATCAACACCTGTATTGTTTATATGGCTAGAACTGCACATGGACAAGTGTCCCTAGAAATATCCCTATTTTCATTTCACATGTAGATCTGTCTATCAGATTAGGATTCCCTCAAACCTGAAATCAAAAGCCAAGAAGTACTGGTTACTCAAAAATACTTCTGCAGATATATTTTATTTACCTACACTCTGAGGAGGAAAAAATCAAGTTACTAAGGGTAACTTGAGAGGGTACAAACTTACCATATTTACTTTTCACTTCTGTTATAAAAGTACTGCTGCTGTTAAGTCACTTCAGTTGTGTCTGACTCTGTGCGACCCCATAGACGGCAGCCCTAAAAGTACTATTGGTTCTAAAAGATGCTTGTTCCTTGGAAGGAAAAACTATGACCAACCTAGACAGCATATTAAAAAGCAGAAACTACTTTTCTGACAAAGGTCTGTATAGTCAAAGCTATGGCTTTTCCAGTAGTCATGTATGGATGTGAGAGTTGAACTTAAAGAAAGCTGAGTGCTGAAGAATTGATGCTTTTGAACTGCAGTGTTGGAGAAGACTCTTGAGAGTCCCTTGAACTGCAAGGACATCAAACCAGTCCATCCTAAAGAAAATTAGTCCTGAATATTCATTGGAAGGACTGATGCTGAAGCTGAAACTCCAATACTTTGGCCACCTGATGTGAAGAACTGACTCATTGGAAGAGACCCTGATGCTGGGAAAGACTGAAGGCAGGAGAAGGTGATGACAGAGGATGAGATGGTTTGGTGGATGACATCACTGACTCAATGGACAGGAGTTTGAGTAAGCTCTGGGAGCTGATGATGGACAAGAAAGCCTGGCGTGCTGCAGTCCATGGGATCACAAAGAGTCAGACATGACTGAGTGAGACTGAACTGAACTGATAGTATGAATATCTGAACTTCAGTGTTAAATACATTCAAAAGTTTCTCTTTTTTAATTAATTTATTTATTTGGCTGCACTGGGTCCTTGTTGCTTTGTACTGGCTTTTCCTAGTTGCGGAGAGCAGGGCTATTCTTCATCGTAGTTCGAGGGCTTCTCATTGCTGTGGCTGCTCTTCTTGTGGAGCACGAGCTTGAGGCAGGCAGGCATCAGTAGCTGCAACTCGCAGACTCAGTAGTTGTGGCACATGGGCTTAGCTGCTCTGCAGCGTGTGGAATCTTCCCAAAATCAGGGATCGAACTTGTGTCCACAGCATTGGCAGGCAGATTCTTACCCACTGCGCCACCTGGGAAGTCCCAAAAGTTTCCTCTTTTAAAAATGTGCATTACTGGTGTTTAACGTATGAAGATGCATATCTCTATTTTATATATATGTAATAGGGCTTCCTGATAGCTCAGATGGTAAAGAATCTGCAAGTATCTCCTAAGTATAGGCACAGAAATGAGTGCCCTATTTTGTTTTGATTACTATGTAACACATTTCCCACAGTATATGTTAGATATTGTTAGCACTGCTAGGCTCAGAATCAGGCCAATTATCTGAAATTTCAATTTGAGCCAATTAGTACCCTATCATTTTGGGATTCCTAACAAACCTCAAATCAAAAGCCAAGAAGTGTTGGCTACCCAAAAATATCTCTGCAGATATATTTTATTCACCCACACTTTGGAGAGAAAAATCAAGATTTTATTAAGGGTTACTTTATTGCAAGTGCCTGAATCTAAGTTAACTCCAGACTTCAAAGGATTTTCCCTCTCTAGTGCTCTTGCTTTTTAAACCAGTAAAACTTTGCTTTTATATAACCTCCTTCCCATATTGTTACTTTTTCAAATTGTAACATGTTGTAAAGGTTCATTACTACAGAAAAATAAATTTAATGGCAAAAAATACATAACTGGCATCATGAGAGAGGATTTTGGTACAGCAATACACTTGCCTCCAGGCATTGATGTTCCATTAAATGGACTTTATATATATATTTACAGGGAGGATTTTGTTTATTTGAGATGTTGCTAGTTAACTAGGACTTCCCTGGTGGCTTAGACGATAAAGCGTCTGCCTACAATGCAGGAGACCAGGGTTCAATCCCTGGGTCAGGAAGATCCTTTGGAAAAGGAAATGGCAACGCACTCCAGTACTCTTGCCTGGAAAATCCCATGGACAGAGGAGCATAGTAGGCTACAGTTCACGGGGTTGCAAAGAGTCAGACACGACTGAGCAACTTCACTTTCACTTTCTTTAGTTAACTAAGACCTTGTTTCACTTTGAAATATCCAAGACTCTCAGAAACACAACGTTTCATCACCTGAGTGTGCTCATGGAGCAACCTTCTTTCCTCATCTGTACCCACCCCAAACTGAAAGTCCCTCTCAAGACCCCAAGTACTGTGTCTTCACCTTATAGGTCTTTATCAGGAGTTCCTCAGGGATAAAAACCAAGTCTTACACATGTGTGTTCTGGAAACTAGCTAGCCTGATATTTCATATATTTTAATAGCTGGATGGACAATGTATACGAGGATAAACTACTGGAGAAAGATATGGACTAAGACATGACTGATTTGTGCTAATATTAGTAGAGCCAAAAGGGAAAAGGCAGAGCAGATTCTGTTTTGATGGACCTAGTGTCTAAATACAGAGTGTGGGATCACTATGCATTGTGTATTTGAAAGTGGTCTTAACAGTCATGAACCAAAGAAACAACTCTCCGTTCTAACTCTGATACCTGTACCAGTTACCTCAGTCGCCCAGCTCAGGAGCACATTCAAACAAGCCTAGATGGGCCAGCAGACCAAGAAAAGAGAGAGAGAGTAAGGTCTCCTTAATCTATCAGAACCCTGAAGTTTTTCCACTCCAAGAATTACTAAAGGACCAGCAATAAAAGGAAATAATCCTAACATTTTCTGCATTGGTAAAGGGACAATAGAGACCTTTCAGCAGAACCCAGAAAAAAGTTGTTAACAACAGTTGATTCCAAATTAGAATTATAGAATTTTTAAATTTTTAAAGGGAAAACATCTGATCCAATATCCCCACTATGCAGATGAAAAATCTGAAGCTCAGAGAACCATGCATGTAACCTAGCCACAGACCAAACATAGACAACATATTAAAAAGCAGAGACATTACTTTGCCAACAAAGGTCCAGCTAGTCAAAGCTATGTTTTTTCCAGTGGTCATGTATGGATGTGAGAGTTGCACTGTGAAGAAAGCTGAGCACCGAAGAATTGATGCTTTTGAACTGTGGTGTTGGAGAAGACTCTTGAGAGCCCCTTGGACTGCAAGGAAATCCAACCAATCCATTCTAAAGGTGATCAGTCCTGGGTGTTCATTGGAAGGACTGATGTTGAAGCTGAAACTCCAATACTTTGGCCACCTGATGCAAACTCACTAGAAAAGACCCTGATGCTGGGAAAAATTGAAGGTGGGAGGAGAGGGGATGACAGAGGACGAGATGGTTGGATGGCATCACTGACTCGATGGACATGAGTTTGAGCAAGCTCCGGGAGTTGGTGATGGACAGGGAGGCCTGGCGTTGCTGCAGTCCATGGGTCACAAAGAGTTGACAAGACTGAGTGACTGAACTGAACTGAACTTTCTTACTACATTCTCAAAATCTAATGTGTGTCTCACATTGACAGCACATATCAGGACCATCACATTTCCAGGGCTCAAGCCACATGTGGTGGTGGCTTCCCTGCTGAGAAGGGCAGGTCTAGAATCTGAAGGTACAGACAAAAGAACTGCAAGCACTTGGGTGCTGGAAGCTCTCCTGACAAATGCTTAGAAATACTTTTGTTCACTTTGATATTTGGGAAAACTAATACAATTATGTAAAGTTTAAAAATAAAATAAAATTTAAAAAAATTTCAAAAAAAAAAAAAAAAAGAAATACTTTTGTTGACAAATAGGGTATTTGCCTCTTAGACTCTCTGGCCTGCCTTCATGTAACACAATCCAAGACATTTATTAAAAGACATGAAAAATTAATAGGCGGATTTTTTCATTATCTCCTCACTCCACGAAGCTATCTTCAGTTTTAGGCACCCTAAGCTAACCTCTTTCCTGCCACCTCCACTTTTTCAAAATGTTCCCCTTCCTTCAAGGCCAGTCTACCACCATCATCACCACCACCGCCACCACCACAGGGAGCTACTAATGATCCCACTGCACTCTGTTGCTGGCCGCCACTTTCTATCTCTGTGCCTGGTGTTGTGTCCCTACCTCTTTGAGGACCCCATTACTGTCTGCTCTGCCTTCCATGTTTCTCTACTTAAAAATTTTGACATTAAGAATTTTCATGGTTGCAAACAAAGCTGTTCATCAGGGAGAAAGTATGGTAATTCTTCTTGCCACCAAGAGGCAGCATGACATTCAAAGTGGATAACCAGCAAGAACCTACTGTATGGCACAGGGGACTCTACTCAATGTTATGTCACAGCCTGGATGGGAGCGGGGTTGGGGGGAGAATGGATACATGGATATGCATGGCTGAGTCCCTTCTTTGTCCACTTGAAACTATCACAACATTGTTAATCCGCTATACCTCAATACAAAATAAAAAGTTTCAAGTTTGAAAAAAGAAAGAGAGGCAGCATGAATAGTAGCTGCTATAACTTTAGACTTTTCAAACAAATGAACTTCTAATAGTTCTTTAGAACCCAATCTATTTGTAAGCAGGACAGCATTTGGTGGGTACCAGTGACTCATCTGGCCTCTACCGTGGTCTTTTAGAATCTCTCGCTAAACCCTGTGGGCAGTGAGGAGGACTCTCTATTCCAAGGTGCAGACAGCGTGGCAGAAAGGGACTTTGGAAGAAGGAAGACTGTTTTCCAGCCTAGCTCTGTCACTGACTGCCTCTACAATGTTGAGAAAATTACTTAACTCTTCTAAACCTTGATTTCCTCCCCTATGGTGTGAGAATAACAACTTCTACTTACTCTGATTGTGTGGATTAAAGCCGATACCTGGAGGGAAAATGTCTAGCCCAGCCTAAGGCAAGCACTCTGTGATTAATAGGCTATGTTAATTGAGCAATTATTACACATCACTTGGGCTAAGAGTTCTACATCTCATCCTGTCTAATCCTCACAGCAGTGCCACAATGGAAGCTCTCTTATGTTCCCCATTTTACAAACATGAAAATTGAGGTTTATCTCACTCAAAGTCACATAGCCAGAAGGTAACAAAGTCAGGACTAGAACCTCAAGCCTTCTGCCTGGTTCCAAAGCCTGTACTCTTAACCACAGCCATATCTATTGTGTGGCTTAATGGGATGCCAGCCTGTACCAAACACCTCTGTTTCCTGGCTGCTCTGCCCTTCCCTGTTGTCTTAGCAACACTCAGCCTTCCAAGAAAGAATGCACTCCCCTTTCCTGAGGATCCCAAAACCTTTCAAATACAAACCAAAAATAGATGCAATTCCAAGTGCTTTTTAAGACTCTGATCTCTCCACAGAACTTTTTTCTTTTTTTACTGTCTAAAAAAACAGTCTCATTACATAAAGTAATAGTAACAGCCAGGAAAACAAAGACCATAGAACACTGGGTCTAGAAGGACGCTTGATATCAGCCAACACCTTTGGCTTCATCAGTCAGATGTGGCCACTGAGACCAAGACACACCAAGCTTCTGTCCAAGGTCACACAGCCGGTCAGCAGCAATATTCACCCCAGGTCACATATCAACTCCCACATCACTGACTTCCATTTACAACCCGATTTAAAACTCAAAGTGCAGGCTCTTAGAGGATTTGCAGCATATTTTCCCCTTTGCCCAGTAGTTGGGAGCCTGTGACTTGTCACAGCTGCTGTGCGAGGGAGGAAATGCTTCAAGCAGAAGATGCATTCTTGTTTTAGGAGAGGGGAAGGTGCCAACCATCACCAAATCTCAAGTCAAAAAATCCTCATTCTATACCGATGGTTTAGAATGATTGCAAGGTAGAGCAAACTCCAGGCGATGGTGAAGGACAGGGAAGCCTGGCGTGCTGCAGTCCATGCGGTGACAAAGAGTCAGACATGACTTAGCGACTGAACAACAAGATATCTAGGTATCTGAGACCCTAGAGGCAGGGTCCTCTCAGAGTAGGACCTACATCTTTGAATGATCTTCTCCTGGACAGTTCACAAAGCCAACCCAATTAGCCTCCAAGCATGGACAAAGCCAGTGCTTTTACCAAAGTACATCTGTATCTACTTGCAATGGTTTATAAACTTTTAAAATATTTTCTAAAATTTGTTCTCTCATATCTATAAAATACCCAGAGGAAAAGGGAGAAATGAAAATGCTTTTATGAACTGAAAAATAAACCACTGTTGAAGATACATATATTTCATACCAATCTTAAGATGACTCACATTTCCTCATCTACATAGATCTTTAAAGAAACATAGTGGTGGGAGAAATCTAAATTACTCGAGCTTTTATCCTGCCAATGGTGTTAGGGCTCCAAAATCACTGCAGATGGTGACTGCAGCCATGAAATTAAAATACGCTTACTCCTTGGAAGGAAAGTTATGACCAACCTAGATAGCATATTGAAAGCAGAGACATTACTTTGCCAACAAAGGTCCGTCTAGTCAAGGCTATAGTTTTTCCTGTGGTCATGTATGGATGTGAGAGTTGGACTGTGAAGAAGGCTGAGCGCCGAAGAATTGATGCTTTTGAACTGTGGTGTTGGGGAAGACTCTTGAGAGTCCCTTGGACTGCAAGGAGATCCAACCAGTCCATGCAAAAGGAAATAAGTCCTGAATGTTCATTAGAAGGACTGATGCTGAAGCTGAAACTCCAATACTTTGGCCACCTGATGTGAACAACTGACTCATTTGAAGAGTCTGATGCTGGGAAAGATTAAAGGCAGGAGGAGAAGGGGATGACTGAAGATGAGATGGTTGGAGGACATCACTGACTCAATAGACATAAGTTTGAGTAAACTCTGGGAGTTGGTGATGGACAGGGAGGCCTGGCATGCTGCAGTCCATGGGGTCACAAAGAGTCAGACAAGACTGAGCGACTGAACTGCATCCTTCAGGGGACCAGATTCTTGGTAAGAGAAAGCAGGGCCATCTGGTAGAAATACGATGAATAGATACAACTGATACATCAACTGGCAGTGGCTACCTGGGAGCCACACTAAAAAACTATACATCTCAACCAATTGAGTGAGAATGACCATCTTGACAGACAGCCATGTCTGTCAAGGTTGCTGGGTTAGGGAAGTGGGGGTAGGGGATAAATGTATGAATGAACCTATCAACGAAAAGGAAGGAAAGAGAGCGAAAGAATTCTGGTGGAAATGTCCACCAACTGTTGAAAATGGTGACATATAGGAATCAAACTTTGGAAGACATCTAGAAACAACAAAGCCATACAAATATGAAAGAAGCTGCCAAGACAAAAAAAAGAGGACTAAAAACAAGACCAACATTTTGAAGAACACCAAATTTAGGATGCAAAATAAAGTTCAGGAGGAAAAAACTGACAAAAAGAAGACAATTCAGGGACAGGTCAAATAAAGGATTTTAAATGTTTAGCAGTTAAATACCACAGAAAAATCTCGTACGGTGACTAGAAAGCAGCTTTAGTCGAGCAGCTGGGCAGGAACCCAGGGATGGATGCTGCTGACAAAGTGGAGGAGGGCAGAGAGGCCATATTGAAAAATCTGGTGACAAAACCAACAAAGAAGTCCATTAGGAGCTCTAGAAATTACTCAAGACAGGCAGAAGAATTGTAAGCTGTGATTATCATCATGGGGTACTGGGTAACAGAAGTCAAAGCAGGTCTTCTCTGTAGGTAGAGGAGCAGAGTATCGGTCAGGGATTCTTTGATGAGCAAAAACAACTGAAGGAGCCAGAGCCTGGATATAATTAAGGAGATATGATTAAGCGGGGGGTGGGGCGGCATGGCAGGGAGAGAGATGATTACGGCAGATATGATTAAGGCTAGGGGGTACCCAGCGGGGAGGTGGGTGGGGTTCAAGGCAAGGGACAGTTTGAAAGGAGAGATGTGAATCTGAGCAGCACCAGTCTGGAGGCCTTGATGCAAGGGACAAAGGCATCAAGACAAAGCAAACAGGCGGCGGAAGGCTCAAAGCATCCATTGGGCAGCCTAGGGAGAGTGCTGAAGCAGCAACCAGAAAGAAGGCAGACTTGATTCCAAGGACTAGCGATGCCGAGGGAGACGGGCCCAACCAGGACATGATGTAGCAAGGCTCAGAAGCTCTGGGGGAAGATACTCCGCTTCAGCAGAGTGTGAGGCAGAGGGTTTGTGGGGTGACAGGCACCAACGAGAGGAGCTCTGCTGGGATGTGCAGCCACCAGGCTGAGTGGGCAGGAAGGCAGTCTGTGAAAATCAGTGGTCCATGGGGAAATCAAGAGCCTGGAGAGAGTGACAGAGAATACATTCGGAGCCATGGAGGGGATCCCAGAGGATTAGTGATTGAACCCACCAGGTTCCTGTGTCCACGGAATTCTCCATGCAGGAATACTGGAGTGGGTTGTCCATTCCCTTCTCCAGGGGATCTTTCTGACCCAGGGATCGAACCCAGGTCTCTTGCATTGCAGGCAGATTCTTTACCATCTGAGCCACACCAGGGAAGCCCTGGAGTTACACACACAAATTTGTCAAAATTTAAGCCAACATCTGAAGATGTGTGCATCTCATTATAAATTTACCTCAAAAGAAAAAGTTAATCAATGTTGAACTCTTAGTGACATGAATCATTAACTATTTAGGGGAGAGGTTTACTCATGTCTGTGAGTTACTTTGAAATACATTAAAAAGTCAGATGGACAGATGGTCAGAGGGATAACAGGAAGACCAGATGGAGAGATGTGTCAATGTGGATGAGAGCACCTAGGCAGCAGATATATAGATGTGCATATTAAATTCTCAACTTTGTCATATGCTCAAAATTTTTCATCAAAAAACGTTGGAAAGTGAAAGAGCAAGAAAAAGTTCCTAAAAATCCTCTGCTTTCAGATGCAATTAGAGCATTATGGTAACATAAAAAAAAGTGTCCACAAAGTTAGAGAAGCATAGTGAAGTACGCAGGGGTAAAATGACAAGACGCCTGGAGTTGATGGATGAACCAAACATGACAAAACCTTGACAATTATTGATGCTAGGAGATAATTATTGACAGAGAGGGGCTCATCACTGTTCTCTTTTTTGCAGTTATAATTTTTTTTTCTAATTAAAGAAATATTAGAACACATCCCTAAGAGGCAGGGCCTGCATGAAACAAGCATGTATCTGCTTCAGCAAGACTTCCCCCGAGGCCAACACGGCTTTAGTCCAACCACCTGGGACAAAACAGGACCTTGATTTAGCTGATGATAAGTGCAGAGCCAGCAACCAAAGGCAGCTTCCCTTCTCACACTCTGAAGTTTGTGTCAGCTGCACCAGGCTTGTTCCCACATGGCCTTTTCACACTCTGAAGTTTGTGTCAGCTGCACCGGGCTTGTTCCCACACAGCCTTTTAGTGTCCTCCAGCCAAAAAGCAGTGAGCACATACCTAACCAGAGTTTCATTCTCTTCTCAAGAAATCAAGTGAGCATCCCGTGGATTTCAGATGAGATCCGACAGCTGTGCTCAACAAATCTTCCCAAGGCACTCATCCAGGCATTGCAAAAAAAAAAGGAGGGGGGGGAAGGGGGAGGCTCTTTAATCCCTATTTTAAAACAATAACTGTCTCTGACCCACCATCTCACCCCTAACCCAAGATTGCATTGCTGTCAGAGCACTGCGTAATTATTCTTATCACAGCATTTAATCAATGATTTTTTTTTAAATGCTTGTTTTTGCCCAGACTAGGCTTCTTGGTGTGGGGACAGGGAGGGTATCTTGTTCACTATTATATAACCAGCTAAGCTATGCCCGGAACACCTACATGCTTCCTAAAACAGTTTTGGGCAGCTGGGTGAGCAGTTGTAAAACACACAGAGTTTACAGAGCCTCTCCATTTGATCTTCCTCCTGCAAACCTAAAAGCTAAGGAGAGCAGAAATGATCCCTCTCTCGAAATATCCTCGCAGATAAAGGAGCAAGGCCAAGAGGGTGCTCAAGATGTGCTTCAATCTCACAGAACAACCAGTGGTAAAAGCAGAACCAGGGCTGGTTCCGCTAACTGCCCAAGATGCTGTCTCCATCGTATCAGATTCCTTTCTCAGGAAAAAGCAAGTGGATCACTCAGAAGACCAGACACTTCTCTACCCACCATCAAAGAGCTCAGAGTTAGGGATCGTGTAGACAGGACCCAATGGGCATGGCTCTTCCTCAGAAAGCAGGAAGAATAAATAGCTGGATAAACGCCACTACCCATAAAAATCCAGACGTTTGGCTTGATGTTTCAACATGTTAAATGTCTCATATAATTAATTAAGGTAAAAGGACAACAGTGACGCTATCCACCATGTTAATTTCCACCAGCCAGATGACATCAACTGCTCAACATGCATTAATTTGTTGCATAATTTCTCCCACCAAACATGCCCCTTCCCTCATTTTGCATAAATAACAATGAAGTACTGTTTTCACAGCCCCTTTGGAAAGATCAGGAGCTGGCTAAGATTACCCTGAGCTGTCACCTTTGAGATCAAACTACCCCCAAGCATTGTTAGTTCATACAAGACTTGTCCTCCTCTCTTAACTTCAAGTTGAGGGAAAGAACTGGAAGTTCTGGTGGGTCTATAAATAAAGCTGGCCATCCACCTCAGCACGCCCTTCGCAAACCCATCTGTGCACACATCCACTGCAGCCCAGGATTTTTGCTTTGAGTTTCAGCAGGTGAACTGGCAACAAACATGCACAGGGCCAAAGGGCCAAAGGTCCAAAGGGCAGGTCTCTAGGCACAGCCTCGCTCCCTCTCCTTCAGAAAAGCAGCCCAACATCCCGTCACCAGGACACAAGCATGCTCTTTATGCCCTATACGGAGTTACCCTATGAAACAACAGACTGGTTACAAATCGGGAAAGGAGTACGTCAAGGCTGTATATTGTCACCCTATCTATTTAACTTATATGCAGAGTACATCATGAGAAATGCCGGGCTGGATGAAGCACAAGCTGGAATCAAGATTGCTGGGAGAAATATCAATAACCTCAGATATGCAGATGACACCACCCTTATGGCAGAAAGTGAAGAGGAACTAAAGAGCTTCTTGATGAAAGTGAAAGAGGAGAGTGAAAAAGCTGACTTAAAGCTCAACATACAGAAAACTAAGATCATGGGATCCAGTCCCATCACTTCATGGCAAATAGATGAGGAAACAATGGAAACAGTGAAAGACTTTATTTTGGGGGGCTCCAAAATCACTGCAGATGATGAAATTAAATTCATCAGGCATGAAATTAAAGCCTACAGCCATGAAACTAAAAGACACTTGCTCCTTGGAAGAAAAGTTATGGCCAACCTAGACAGCATATTAAAAAGCAGACACATTACTTAACCAACAAAAGTCTGTCTATCAAAGCTATGGTTTTTCCAGTAGTCATGTATGGATGTGAGAGTTGGACTCTAAAGAAAGCTGAATGCCAAAGAATTGATGCTTTTGAACTGTGATGTTGGAGAAGACTCTTGAGAGTCCCTTGGACCTCAAGGAGATCAAACCAGTCCATCCTAAAGGAAATCAGTCCTGAATATTCACTGGAAGGATTGATGTTGAAGGAAAAGGAGTAAGTCAAGGCTGTATATTGTCACCCTGATTATTTAACTTATATGCAGAGTACATCATGAGAAACGCTGGGCTGGAGGAAGCACAAGCTGGAATCAAGATTGCTGGGAGAAATATCAATAACCTCAGATATGCAGATGACACCACCCTTATGGCAGAAAGTGAAGAACTAAAGAGCCTCTTGATGAAAGTGAAAGAGGAGAGTGAAAAAGTTGGCTTAAAGCTCAACATTCAGAAAACGAAGATCATGGCATCCAGTCCCATCACTTCATGGCAAATAGATGGGGAAACATGGAAACAGAAGCTGACTTTATTTTTCTGGGCTCCAAAATCACTGCAGATGGTGACTGCAGCAATGAAATTAAAAAACGCTTAATCCTTGAAAGAAAATTTATGACCAACCTAGACAGCATATTAAAAAGCAGAGACATTACTTTGCCAACAAAGGTCCATCTAGTCAAGGCTATGGTTTTTCCAGTAGTCATGTACGGATGTGAGAGTTGGACTATAAAGAAAGCTGAGTGCCAAAGAATTGATGCTTTTGAACTGTGGTGTTGGAGAAGACTCTTGAGAGTCCCTTGGACTGCAAGGAGAGCCAACCAGTCCATCCTAAAGGAGATCAGTCCTGGGTGTTCACTGAAAGGACTGATGTTAAAGCTGAAACTCCAATACTTTGGCCACCTGATGTGAAGAGCTGACTCATTTGAAAAGACCCTGATGCTTGGAAAGATTGAGAGCAGGAAGAGAAGGGGACCACAGAGGATGAGATGGTTGGATGGCTCAATGGACTGGGTTTGGGTGGACTCCAGGAGTTGGTGATGGACAGGGAGGCCTGGCCTGCTGCAGTTCATGGGGTCGCAAAGACTCGGACATTACTGAGCAACTGAACTGAACTGACTGAAACTCTACCTGATGAGAAGAACACACTCATTGGAAAAGACCCTGATGCTGAGAAAGATTGAAGGTGGGAGAAGAAGGGGACGACAAAGGATGAGATGGTTGGATGGCATCACCAACGTGATGGACATGAGTTGAATAGGCTCTGGGAGTCGGTGATGGACAGGGAGGCCTGGCATGCTGCAATCCATGGGGTCTCGGAGAGTCGGACACAAATGAGCAACTGAATTGAACTAAACAGAGCTACCAACAGGCCTGGGAACTGTCAAGGCCCTTGTGAATTACTGCGGAATTACCAAGCACTTCACTGTATTTATCAATGTCCCATTGCCTTGGGCTCCAAAACATGGTGCTGAAGAATCAGCCTCCACGTGACTTTCAATGTCAAGGTCTTGCTGGGTCAAGATTACTAGAAACCTTCCCTTCTCTAAATGCGAACCTGTCTCATGTTGTGGGTAATGAGGAGGAAATGGCTTCCACCACCTCTTGCCAGCACCGGCCCTCCTCCCCAGTTGGGGCTTCCCGAGTGGCTCACTGGTAAAAAGAATATGCCTGACAACGCAGGAGCTGCAGGAGATAGGAGTTCGATCTTTGGGTTGGGAAGATCCCCTGGAGGAGGAAATTGCTACCTACTCCAGTATTCTTGCTTGGGAAATACCATGGACAGAAGTGCCTGGCAGGCTATAGTCCAGGGGGTCACAAAGAGTCTGACACAACTGAACAACTGAGCACCCACTGCCCACCTCAATACTATTTCCCACCTGAGCAGCCACAGAAAAGAGCACTTTTGTCCTTCACAGCAGCAAGTGGCCAAGCACATGCAGACAGAGCAGATCTGAATCTAGTGGCCAATGCCTGATTTCAACAGTGAGAATTTTCTCCACTGCTTATTCATAAGCTACTGACTTGACCCTCATAAACTGAGCATTTCCCAAACCCCACTGCTGCTTGCTTCAGTGCTGGAAACCTTTGGAATTTCAACTGATACTGAAATTTCAACAACTGTTATATCCTCCATCAAAAAAGATTTACCAATGCTAATCTATGCTTTTTTCCCTCTGCCTCTAAGGAGCTTTTCAAAATTTGAGCCAGATCTCCTATACTGTCATTAAAGTGAAAGAAAAATAATTTAAGCAATGAGTGGAATAATTTTAGAAAAATAGCCTTATTGCATTATATTTATTCCTTTGAGTACCATAAATATTTTTAAACAAGCATTTGATTCTTAGGGACTGAAGTCACCGTTACAAGACAGCCCCCCTACCCCAAAAAAGCAGAAGGCTGAATTTCTAGTTTAATTATGACCACAGCTGAGCAGCTGCAATGAAATTACTTCACTGTGCTGTGTGTTCATAATTCATCATGTCCAAGTGGTCTCTGACTTCATTAATGATTTTTATCTATTCCTACTCAGATGTTTAGCTTGAAGGAAAGTTTTTTAAATTACCTCTTTCCAACTGAACTTTTTCAATATACTTGTCTCTCTGGAAATTCAAGTTTACTGATATTAACTTTATACCAATGGTGTGAAACCCACCCCTTAAAAAAAAAAAAATGACCTTATAAATGTTAAAGGCGACCCACTCTTATCTCTGAACAAATATCCTGCTTTATATCAACTGCCCAATAGCCAATAACAAAAGATCAAGGTTTTATTATACTTTTACTTGACAAACACACAAAAGATTTCTGGCATAAAGAACCGAGTTAGAGAAATTGTATTTTTTTTTTCTTTTTTGGTTTATATGTTTTAGCTAAAATCAGAACTTGTTAAACCCCTTGGGCTTCTGGAAGAATGCAGAGGATTTAAACAGCATTTCTTACTGGACCTCCCAGATGCTGGCAAGGTCCTAGGGAATGAGGAGGTGTTAGGAGAGAACAGGCAGATATACACACACAATGGGTGTTAATTCCATTCTTGATTTCTGGTAGAACACAGTCCTTCACCAAAAAAAAGAGAGAGAGAGAGATTCACAAAAATAAAATTCTTGGCTCTCTATCATCTCTGCAAAGTGACCATCTCTTTCTCTTCTCAAATCACTGAAGAAATAAACACCACACGTTTCCATTACCCAGATGAAATCTCTTCTCCATGGGGCCCTCAGTGTTTCATGAAGGTAGAAAATCAGTCCATTGGTAGATTTGTATACCCTCAAAGGTAACGATATGAATACTCAATTGAGGGAGCACTGACTGTGTACAAGGCACAGCTCTTAACTCTTTATCTGTATTATCTCAAACTTCACATTAGTCCTTAGACAGAAAGGCTTACAGAAGACTCAGATCCTTAGACTGAGAGCCCTGGGCTGCAAAAGGGACCAGCTCCACACCAAAAGCACACAAAGGCGTGAACGAGGAAGTGGACCTGAGTGTCCATCTCTGAAACTCCAAGAAGCCTAGGAGCTAAGAGCAGGCCTCTTCCAGTTTCCATGAGACCCCATCCCTTTCCTCATTCTCTCCCCTATGCTCTTCCCCTCTTGGTGCCCACACAGTACTCTAAACCTTGAATCCTTCAGGCTCAAAGCCAGAGACCATTCCCAACCCAGAGGACCCTCCGGCAGGCAAAGACCGTTGAGAAATCACAGTGTCAGCAGCCCTAGGTACTTAGGAATCCAGCCCTCTCTAACCAGATAAAGGACAAGTGAAAGACACTTCCTATAAAACTTTCACTGACTGGAATCAGGTCATAAACCATACCCAGTGGCAAGGGGAGCTGCCAAGTCAAGGGTCAGGCTTCTTTAGTCACCACTGCTGCAGTGGGCAACAAACGAGAGAGAGAGGGATAACTTCGAGTGGTCACCCAACAGAATCTGCTGTCAAAGTGCTTCTAACAAAATAAGGCATTTTCACAAATTGTCACGTGGTACATGCTGCTGCTGCTAAGTCACTTCAGTCATGTCCGACTCTGTGCGACCCCATAGACGGCAGCCCACCAGGCTCCCCTGTCCCTGGGATCCTCCAGGCAAGAACACTGGAGTGGGTTGCCATTTCCTTCTCCAATGCATGAAAGTGAAAAGTGAAAGTGAAGTCGCTCAGTCATGTCCGACCCTTAGCGACCCCATGGACTGCAGCCTACCAGGCTCCTCTGTACATGGGACTTTCCAGGCAAGAGTACTGGAGTGGGGTTCCATTGCCTTCTCCGTGGTACATGCAGGTACCATGTAAGGGCTAGTGAAAACTAATAGAATGGTAATGAGTTTTAAGTATTCACAAAACTAGTATTATGCATGTTTATTTACAGTTGCAGACTATTAGAGAGGATTCTAAAGTATTAGCACCTTTACACCAGCAATTGGCTAGCAAATGTCCCAATGCATACTCAGTCATGTCTCTTTACTACCCTCCATGGATTACAGCCTGCAAGGCTCCTCTGTCCATGGGATTCTCTAAACAAGAATACTGGAGTGGGTTGCCATTTCCTCCTCCAGGGGACCTTCCCGATCCAGGGATCAAAGCCATGTCTCCTACCTTGGCAGATATATTCTTTACTGCTGAGCTACCTGGGAAGCCTGAACATCCCAATAGAGTTGGACAAAAATGACATAAAACACTGCAAGCTCAATGGAATTTCAGAAAACACGTAAATGAGCAGGAATATTTACTCTAGGTGCTGCCTTGTATTAGCTCTAACACACAATCACACACACACACACGACTCTCAAATAAAATGAAGCAGCCGAAGTTTAGACTGTTTCTTGCGTTTGTTCCCATAACTATATTTCCTGGTTAAAGGGGCCCCTGGAGCTGTGCTGGATACAAAGATAAGCTGGTGGCCTCATCTGTCAACTGATCCAGAGTTCATTCAGCTTCTCTGGCTCCTTGAGCAGGTATTCCCAAATCTGCCCCTTTCCCCCTCCCTCACCCCTGCCTTAGCCTTCCAAAGCTCCCTGCAAAGGTGAAGAGACAAAAATGTTCCTAGTTAGAGAAGATGCTTTGGTTTTACCTATCCTATTCTCATCCTGATAATCCCAACACAACATTCACAAGTTAAACAATGAACGATTGCAGAGGAAAACTGTTTACTCTGTCACTTGTTCATTGGTTCATTTATCTATTCCTTCATACAGCATTCATAAATCTCCTATTATGTCATGTACCATATTGGATGGTGAAACGAGAAGGCACATATCTCCCACCTAAAAGCACATACCCATTACTTATCTCCACTTCTTGACATTGGTGCTCAGATTCAAAAATGTGGGGAGACAAAAGAAACCTTTATGCCTTATGAGGACATTGGTGGCAACATCCTCCCAAGGGTCAAGGAAACAGGCAGTAAGAGGTTGGAGACAGAGGTGGCAGACAAAAGAGGCAGCCAGAGTAGCCAGGAAGGCTGGTGACACTGAATAAGTAAATATAGTGAAAATAAAAGAGGTGAGATTTCTCAATATGGAAAGAAGGCTGGAAAGACCTCTGAGATGTTGGACCAGAATTAGGAGTATTGGTATGAAGTGATGGGTTTTTAAATAAGAATTGGATAAAATATTTATTTTCTCTGTATTTGTGAGTGTGTCATATTTATATGTATGGCTGTGTGTGTACATACAGAAGCTATGAGCACAGTGAATAATCAAAATTTGGTTTGCAAATATCATCCTCCACTAAAATGAATCAGAACACTTTAAAGAAAAGTTTATTTCAGCGCTGGAGAAGAGAAAACACAAGATGATTCTGGAACATCTTGTGTCAGAACATAAGGAAATGCTTAACAGATGATGGGCATCTGTGAAGAGGACATAGAAGCACCTTGAAAATAATCATGAACAATTTGAGGATTAAAATTCTAGTTAACAGATTATAACCCATTGGTTAAAACAGAACCATTAGTCCATACTGTACATATATAAACAAAGGAGAAGGGAACCCTCTTACAGGAGAAAGCCAAGTAATAAATAAATGTAGAAACGGTGGAAACAGATCACTGCTATTCAGCATCCACGGTAAGGGTGAATGCAGGTGTGACTCAACCATAAAGTTAAGGTTCATGGGTGATATTTTGAGGAACAGGATATTAGTATAACACTACATACCACAATGATCAAATACAAAGGGATATGACAACTTTACAGTAGAGACACCTGGCCAACCCCATCATGATCAAGGTAAACATCACCACGGATAAGATGGGACATCATCATGTGTCTCTTGACGGGATACTCCCAGAAGAGCTCAGATCATGGCCTGAGTCTAATCATGGAGGAAGCACTGGACAGATCCGAGTGAAAGGCTGTCCTATAGAATGAAAGGCCTATCAAGTGCATGAGTCACAGGAAAAGACTGAGTAATGTTTCCAGGGTAAAGGATCCTGATGCATAAAGATAACTAAATAAAATGCATGTTCCTAGATAGGATCCTGGACTAGAAAAGAGAAAGGACATTTTTAGAATGCTTGGATAAGTCTGAATGGAGTCTGTGGACCATGTTGTTGTTGCTGTTCTGTCACTAAGCCATGTCCGACTCCTTGCAACCCCATGGACTGCAGCATGCCAGGCTTCCCTGTCCCTCACCATCTCCCGGAGTTTGCTCAAACTCATGTCCATCAAGTCAATGATGTCATCCAACCATCTCATCCTCTGTTGTCCCCTTCTCCTCCTGCCTTCAGTCTTTCCCAGCATCAGGGTCTTTTCCAGTGATCTTTGCATCAGGGCCAAAGGATTGGAGCTTTGGCTTTAGTCCTTCCAATGAATACTCAGGACTGATTTCCTTTAGGATTGACTGGTTGGATCTTCTCACTGTCCAAGGAACTCTTAAGAGTCATCTCCAACAGCACAGTTCAAAAGCATCAATTCTTTGGCACTCAGCCTTCTTTGTGGTCCAACTCTCACATCCATACATGACTATTAGAAAAACCAAAGCTTTGACTAGACAGACCTTTGTCAGCAAAGTAATATCTCTGCTTTTTAATATGCTTGATCATAGCTTTTCTTCCAAGCAGCAGGCATCTTTTAATTTCATGGCTGCAGTCACCATCTTCAGTGATTTTGGAGCCCAAGAAAATAAAAGTGGTGGGACCGGAGGCCATAATCTTAGTTTTTTGAATGTTGAGTTTTAAGCCAGCTTTCTCACTCTCCTCTTTCACCTTCATCAAGAGGCTCTTTAGTTCCTCTTCGCATTCTGCCATTAGAGTGGGGTCATCTGCATTATCTCAGGTTATCGTTATTTCTCCTGGCAATCTTGATACCAGCTTGTGCTTCATCCAGCCTGGCATTTCACATGATGTAGTCTGCATATAAGTTAAATAAGCAGGGTGTCAATATACAGCCTTGACGCACTTCTTTCCCAATTTTGAACCAGTCCATTGTTCCACGTCTGGTTCTAACTGTTGCTTCTTAACCTGCATACAGGTTTCTCAGGAGGCAAGTAAGGTGGTCTGGTATTCCCATCTCTTTTAAGAATTTTCCACACTTTGTTGTGATCCACACAAAGGCTTTAGTGTAATCAATGAAGCAGAAGTAGATGCTTCTTCTGGAATTCCCTTGCTTTTTCTGTGATCCAACAGATGTTGACAATTTGATCTCTGATTCCTCTGCCTTTTCTAAATCCAGCTTGAACATCTGAAAGTTCTCGGTTCATGTACTATTGAAGCCTCGCTTGAAGGATTTTGAGCGTGACTTTGCTCATATGTGAAATGAGTACAACTGTGCAGTAGTTTTAACATTCTTTGGCATTGCCCTTCTTTGGGATTGGAATGAAAACTGACCTTTTCCAGTCCTGTGGCCACTGGTGAGTTTTCCAAATTTGCTGGCATATTGAATGCAGCACTTAGACAGCATAATCTTTTAGAATTTGAAATAGCTCAGCTAGAGTTCCATCACCTCCACTATCTTTGCTCATAGTAATGCTTTTAAGACCCACTTGACATCACATTCCAGGATGTCTGGCTCTAGGTGAGTGACCACACCATTGTGGTTATCTGGGTCATTAAGACTGTATAGTGTATATTGTGGTATTGATGCTAATCTACTGATTGGGATGCTTGTACAGGAGAAGGCAGGAGGAAAGGTCCTTGTTTAGGGAAACATTAGTGGTGATCAGCATGTGAGAAAAAAAGATGCATGTCATGTGGCCATGTGCATGTGTAGAAACCAAGAGAGTGTGACCAAAAATTGAGGTGAAATATTAAAATCTAGGTGAGATGGAGGGGATATGGAATCTGTTGGACTGTTTTTACATTTTTTGTATGTTTGGGTCCACTGCCAGTTTTCTTATAAAATCAGATGATATAAGACAGTGGACGCTGGTCCTGATACCACTAGGATCTGAGTTTAAATTCTAACTCAGTAATATATTTGATTTATGACTCTAAGGAAATAATTTGAAGTTCGGTTACAGCATGTAAAATTAATTCCTACTGTGCCTCACAAAATTAAAATTAAAGTAGATAACCAATTATAGTCACCATTTACTGAGGACTGACTTTCTACTGTATGCTCACATTTTAGAAATACTATTTCTAAACCACTCAACAACCTGGCATAGTATTATGATTCCCAGTCTACAACATGAATAACCTAAGACTCAGAGAAATGGCATGTAAAAAAGGAGGGCTCAAGCCAGGAAACCAGCTTCAAAAGCCCACCCTCATTCTGCTCCATTGGGCTTTTCAGACAGGCAGCTCTTCTTCCCAGTGTCTTTAGGACACTGAAGGAGCTCAATCAATATTCATTTCCCCACCAACCACCTAGTAGAAGAGCAGATAGATGACTAAATGATTATACTATAAAGTGTTAATGCTGAATGCAGTGAATAACTAAAGAATGAACAAAGTGATCTTGTGCAATCTGGCTATGAGGCAAAAAGGAGAGGAGGCTTCTAAGGCAGTAATAGTTGAACTGAGTGCTAAAGAATGAGGAGGCAATGGAGAAACAAGAGGTAAGGGATCTCAGGCAGAAGTTCGGCAGATGCAAAGCCATGCTGGTGTGTGAGCAGGGGTGCTGGGGAAGCAGCATGTGGAGGGAGGAGGCAGCTTGGGAAGGGGTCAGTGATAGGTGGGCAGAAACCAGATCAGGAAAAGTCTGATGTGTCCTGTGTAGAAGTTGACATAGGACTTCCCTGGCTGTCCAGTGGATAGGAATCCACCCGCCAGTGCAGAGGATACCAGTTCAATCCCTGGTCCAGGAAGATGAAGGTGCCACATGCTGCAGAGTAACTAAACTCATGTGCCACAACCATTGAGCCCGTGCTCTAGAGCCCAGGAGCCGTGGCTACTGAGCCCCTGTGCAACAATACTGAAGCCTGTGTGCCCTAGAGCCTGCACTCTGCCACAAGAGAAGCCACCACAGGGAGAAACCTGCATACCACCACTAGAGAAAGCCCACACGCAGCAATGACGACCCAGTGCAGCCAAAAATAATGAATTAATTTTTACGAAGGAAGCTGACACGTTGTTCTCCTGGCTATAGAGGACGTGGCACATCTGCTCCCGATGCCTCTCCCCACATTTGGGAGACATTACAAATCACAGCACTTTATGACACTTCAGACAGCCTGCACTTCAGACAGCCACTACCAAACTGGAATTGGCATCCTCCTGCTGCAGGCAATGGGCAGGCGTACAAGGGTTTTAACAGGTAGCTGGTAAGATTGGCTCTGTTGTTAACAGAGTACAACCAGCACAGCAGCGAGGACTGGTCAAGAACGAGACTGCAGACCTCATGACCCGTGAGAAGGCTGCTACCACAGTCCTGTGCAATGTACAAAGGAAAGGTGCACATCCAAGCGAAGTCAGGAGTGGATCACACTCCAGGCTTTCATCCAGACAAGCATATTATGGTGGAGGAAGCATGCAAAGTGCTCGTCAAAATCCAGGGCAAGTTGGAAGTTGTGCTCAGGAGACAGTGAGACTCAGGAAACAGACTACAGTAGGATTGGAAGCAGGCAGACCGAGAGAGATGAAAGTTTCACTACCCTTGACATTCCACATAATGGTTGCAAAGCGGCCACAGCAGTATGCAACACCTATCTGATAGCGTTTGCTGCTGCTGCTTAGTCACTGCAGTCGTGTCCGACTCTGTGTGACCCCACAGACGGCAGCCCACCAGGCTCCCCCGTCCCTGGGATTCTCCAGGCAAGAACACTGGAGTGGGTTGCCATTTCCTTCTCCGATGCATCAAAGTGAAAAGAGAAAGTGAAGTAGCTCAGTCTGTCCGACTCGCAGCGACCCCATGGACTCTGATATCGGCACTACTGGACTACTAGTTATTCCCTGCAACACCGAGGTGCTCAATGAAAGGATGTTTGTTGTCGCTAAGTCGTGTCCAACTCTGCAACCCCAGGGACTGCAGCACACCAGGCTCCCTTGTCCTTCACTATCTCCTAGAGTTCGCTCAAATTCATGTCTATTGAAAGACAATCACACTTTCTGTTTCTTGAGGGGAAAAAACATGATACTTAAGCACTTAAAACACACACATACACAGATAAAGCCTGGTGTGCACAGAGACCTAGAATACAACGAGGAAGCATTTCAACGCAGGATGTGGTGAGAATCTGGTTTCTTGAGTCTGAGAAGCAGTGGAGCACTGGGTAGACCTGCGTTTCATCTCCTCTTAGGACCTCGGTTTCCCTGACTGACAAAGCAGAGGATAGAAGTATAATCTCTTCACACATAATAATGCTGACTCTGAACTCTCCTCTCAGAATGAGAAGAGCAAGGAAGTTTGGGAGAGTCTTCTTGAGACAAGCACAAGCATGTCGGGCTAAATCCCCCTGAGTGTGAATCTGGTGAAGGTGGCAACTCATACCACATCCAGAAACCCAGTAATATGACTGAGAAAACTGGAAACACGTTGCAAGTGAAAGCCTGGGGAGCACACTACATGCTGCTTTAAGATGCTGACTGTTTTTGAAATAAAACTTTAAAACATGCCATAAAAGGCAACTATTCCTCTGGGGAAAGAGTGGCCTAAAGTGTCTTTGATTGTAACTGTGGGAAAGGCTTTCATCTGTGCTCTTTACGAGGTTAATTGTAACTCTCCCCCAAGCTCAGAAACCCCTTTCTGAATCTTGTGGTTGTAATCTTACACTCTGTATGATAAATCTTCATTTTCAACAGGCACATTCCAAAATGTTCAAACTCGTGGCTTAGAAAGCAATCAAGTGAGTGAAGGCTGATAAAAAGAAGCTCTGTTTTTGATAGCCTGCACACATATGTGCCCACATGCATGCACACACACAGCCTGCTGACCTCCAGCTACACCCATTGGAAGTGCTTTATCTTTGACTTCTGCTCTTCTAAGTGATCAAACTTTATCAGAAAGACACCACAACCCACACAAATGTGAGGTACATGGCAACCCCTCTACAGCTCCTAACTGTTATCATGTATCCTTCTTTTCCTTCATTATTGCTGATGGATTATAACACTAAGTATTTAGCAGTCATTGAGAGATTTATTCCCTACAATGAGGTCATCCTCATGGAGTATATAGCCACAGAAACACCCCTGTGGAATGCTGCTGTGGTTGCCTTCTTTTACTAATGGACAGAAGACAGTTAGCATAAACATGTTGTTTATACAGAAGACAAAACCCACCATGATGTTTTTCACATTCTTTTATATACAAAGACCTCAACTGAAAACTATGGTTCATATTTTCCTCACAGACGCTACACGAATTAATCTCCTGCTATATTTTCATGACTCCCTTCTATCAATAACAGGCTCACTAGTAATAATTATGTGTTAACACTTATAGAGCATTTGCCACATGCTAGGCATTGTATTGATCGTTTTGTTTATTATTTCATCTTCACTGTAACCCCATGAGATGCTGCTGTTATTTTCATCTATGTGAGATGTCTGAGGCTTAGAAAGGTTGAGCTATTCAAGATCATTCTTCAGTGAGACACATAGCTGGCAAAGGGGTGGAACCAAACTCAAACCAGGTGTTTCTGGACCCAGCTGTCCATGCTAATGTTTTTCACAAGACTGTAATTACTAAATAAAGGGTTCTTAACTTAGGTTCCTTAAATGAACTTCAAGGGACCCATGAGCCAGCCCCCTGGAACTGTATGTAAAATGGTATGTGTAGGCATGCATTTTCCTCTGAGAAAGTTCAAAACTTTTACCATATTTCCAAGAGTCCAAGACTCTAAAAATATTTTTTTAAACAGCCCGGACTCAGGTGGAACTACATCTTACCATCTTTCTATTCTGACCATCATTCCTCTCACTGCCCTCAGCACCCAAAAACAGCGCCTAGTGCGTGACAGGCTATCCAACTGACCCTGCTCTCTTCTCTGGTCCTTTCTCGGTCTTTCCCCCCACGGAGATGCGATCAGAGTGATGATTTTTGTTTTGTTTTGTTTTGACAGTTCTGTTTTTAAGCCACGCACATGTGAGAGCTCCATTAGCACAGTTCCAGGGCCCAGGCTGTCACACTATTGCCCTTCACAGCCTTGTGCTCTTTCAGAGCACACAGGACCCCCATTCTGCCTTCTCATCCCAGAAAACCAGACATCTGCTTGCTCCGGCCTGGAGGGCACACCTGCAGAGGAGGAGATGCCCAGCTCTGCAGAGCAGCACACCTGGCCCTTCTGTGTGAGCACCAGCCTCATTTGCAGGGTCAGCTGTCAAGTAATCCTCTGCTTTATAGACAATCTCACATTTTAATAAAAGCCACTGTGCATGGTGAGCTCTTGAAATACATAAAGTTGGTTTGCAGTCTGCAGCTGCACTTAACAGATGCCCCAATTTACAACTGAACTGTGTGTAACGTCCAGGAAAATGATGACCCATCACTGCACTTTGGGCATGCCTGTGTGCCAGGCTCTCTTCTAGATGCTTCCATCCATCATCCTGCCATCTTCACAATAGCTTAGGTAGACAGTATCAATATTTTGCAGATGGAGAACCTGAAGTTCTATCGGAAAGGTTCAATAACTTCTCAAGAGCCAAGATCTGACCCCATGTTGAGCCAACGCCAAAACCCTTACACACCCCTATCCCTTTATGGTCCTGTCTTCTCATGGAACCAATATTACTTTTTTTTTTTTTTTAAATAAAGTTCACTCAAGTTGGGAAGTAGCATAGACATCCAGGCCTCAATATCTCCAGCAGCTACAGAACTATCATTTCACAGCACCATACGAAAATGGGTTAGCATAGAATGTTTCCCACACTTCAGGAGTAGAAGTATATTTAGCATATTTCTTAAGTCTATTGTAGATGCCTCATTAAAAGTCATCTTTGAATCTCATTATTCAGTTATCCAATGATTCAACTATAATACATTCAACAAACAGAGGAGATTCAACACACCCAGCTAAAGAGTGTGAAGAAACCCCAAAGAGTAAGGGAGTCTTGGCCCCTCCGTGGATCTTCCAATCAAGTGAGCAGACTACTCCCCATATTGTTTACTATATTACTAAAGCAAGAGAACAACAATTTCCTGGCAAGCTAATAAGACCTTAACAGAAGGAAATAAGGATGCATTTGTCGTCCTGGGGGCGGGCTGAGGAAAGAAAGGTATGTGATAGGTACAGAATTCACAAGGAGACAGCGTCCACGCTGAGAAGCAGCAGGCTCTGGCATGTGAGGGATGAGTGGACTAATGTGAAGGCGGGTGTGTGAACAAAGGCTCAGGCAGAAAGCACAAGGCCCTTGGCAGGACTATCCACAGCCACCCTCTGCCGGAAGTGCCTGGCCTGGAGGTGGCCAGGAGGCTGGGAACTGCACTGGGAAGGTCTCACCTACCTGCTACATTCAGAGATGGCAATGGAGTTCAATGAAGGTTCTGGATTGGGCGTGATCCAGTCGGCTCTATTTTCCATAAAAGACTGATCTGGCCCAAGTGTACAGAGTGAAAAGAGATTAGAAGCAGGGAGACCAACTACAGCCGTCTGGTGATGAGATGATGAGGCCTAAACTAGGATGTGGAAGAGAGGAAGCAAGGACTTAAGTGGCAGCTCTGCTGAAGGAATGCAAGGAAATGCCCCACCAGAGAAACAGTCTGAGATGGGGTGCTTAGAAAGGAAGTCTTGACTGAGAAAGGAAGAATTTCTGGTTTTTAACAGCCTGATTCTGATTGTTTCAAGTATTTGCACTTTAGGATTAAGCATTTAGAATAATTTCAAAGTTTAATTTGTGCACAGGCCTGAAAACAGGGTTATTCTTGGGTCACTTTCACGCTCTGAGGTTGCTGAGCTCTTTCATAGAGCTGTTTTCTGGCACCTTTAGGCTCAGATTCTCTAAACCAACAGTAGGAACAGAGGTGCTGCCTGGGAGTGTGTGTTTAAGCAAACGAACTTAAAGTCCAGTGGGAGGTGGCACATACGGCTGTGGTAGGCCGGATTTGGGACCTGTCGCTTGAAAGGAGGCTTCAGGAGAGGAAGACGGAGAATTTTAGCAGCTCGTTAATCCTCCAGACGCACTGAAACTGGCATGCGAGGTTCACCAAACACCCTGCTCGCCTAAGGACGGTCTGGCCTGGGAGGAGCCTGGTGGCCTCTGCCCGGGTTCAGAGCAGCTGCTGATGATGGAAGGAGCCCTGTGCTGGGTCTTAAGGGAAGTCTCCAACTGGCTGGGCCCAGCTTGCCTCTGGGGGTCCTCTGGTCCTCTTCAGTTGCATGTGTGTGTGTGCTTGTAAGTCGCTCAGTTCTGTCCAGCTCTTTGTGACCCCATGGACTGTGGCCAAACAGACTCCTCCATCCATGGGATCCTCCAAGCAAGAATACTGGAATAGGTTGCCATTCCCTTCTCCAGAAGATCTTCCCAACCCAGGGATTGAACCCAGGTCTCCTACACTGCAAGCAGATTCTTTTCCATCTGAGCCATCAGGGAAGCTGACATATAATGGTGAATCACTAACTTTCCAAATCCCTATCTTTCTAATCTTAAATAGCACTATATTCAATTTGTGTGAGAAGATGCATATATTTTTTGAATTCCCAAAACAAAACTCATTCTTGGACGGTTGCCAAGTACAGAAGGATAGAAACAATGGGGGGGGTGGGGGCAGCGGGGGAAACTCATTGAGAACTCTACTATGAGCCATCAGTCAACATTTTGATACATTACCTTCCAGTCTGTTCCACCTGCATTTTTAACACAGCAAAGAGATTTTCACCTTACAAAATGTGTTACCCCTGCAGAGCATCATCTAAGAGCTGAGAAATAAACTGATTCACGGACTTGTGAAATTCACATCTGACCAGCGCCCAGTCCAGCACCTGACAGCAGGGCAGGGGTCAAGTGCTAAACCAACTTCAAAGTCTCTCCTAAGAACCTCTGGAAACAGATATGACGACATCGACGGACAACTGCTTTAACAGAAATGCTTCTCCCCCATGCTTCTAGGTTATTTCTTTGTGGCTGTAATAATTAAACAGCTTGCTAATGGAAGGAAGGGAGAGAGAGCGGACAAGACTGGCCCCGCTCACTCTCATTCTCAGTCATAAGATACCCCATGGTGTTCTTGTAACAAAACTTGCACATCTATATTATTCGTTATTATGTCTACAAACATCGTGGGAGGTGAGCAAGGCTGGTCCTCACCAGTTTCCAAAAGAGTCTGGAAATTGAGGCAAATGAAGGGCAAGTGGCTCACCAGAGGTCATACAGGTGGTTAAGGGCAAAGCCTGAGTAGAACTCAGGCAATGTGCCCCCTCCACCCTTTCCAGAGGGGCCCCTGGGCAGATCCTGTGGAGAAGGGAGCAGAGGGAAGCTCCTCATGCAGCCAGGAGCCTCCCTGAGCCAGTGTGTTACTAGTCACTGCAGTCAGCTCACTACTCCGGTGTGCAGAACCCAGTCACTCTCCCTTTCTTCACCACCACGGACTTCTCAAATGTACTGCAAGAGCAGACACTCACAATCCGGAGTAATAATCCGTGAGCTCCTGACAGGTATCACATTTCCTCTCACAAGAACCCACAAGGAGCCTGAGCCCTGTTTTATAAGTATTAAAAACCCAACACGAGGGCAACTTATCCAAAGTCCTGGAGTAAGTTCCAGAAAGAGGATTCTTAGTGCAGCTCTGCACAGCTCTGCATTTTGCCACACTCTGGAAGTTTTGAGGCATTCGGCTCCCAAAGACTGGGTGAGCTGGACCAGGTCACCAGGGGAAGAGGAAAACCCCATCCCAACAGGGGTTCCCTGGTCCACAGGCCTCTCAGATCTCACTGGGGCCAGCACCGGGACAGCCTCCTCTCAGGCATCACCCCATGTCCCCACTGTGGCCAGACAGGGCTTCCTTCTGAGGACTGAAGACCCTCATTCCCAAGGGAGGCCTGCCAGATGGAGACACAGAGCCCTTGCCACCTCTCTCAGCCAAAACTGGCCACAGGCCATAATACTAAGATGCCCACGCAGTGAAGATACAGCTCTCCCTGAATTTGTAGAAAAGCTAAGAAGTGCAGTGGGAGATGCCAAGAAAACATTTCACTGCAAAATGCAGCTTGATGAACTGAGATGTTAAGCATCACCCCAAGTCATCAGTGGGCATCAGAAGCATCACCACTGAGGTGGTGGTCACCCTGATCGAGCCTCCCTCCAGGTGACTTTCTAAACAACACAACACAGGAGAGAAAGCAACAAGCACAGAGGTAAAAAGGCAGTTTGGCTGATTCTTCACCAAGAGATCTGAACTTTGTTACCAAAGCCATTCCACTCTTGCTGGATTTAGAGATGTTTGCCTTTGAAAAGAACACCATTGGAGACTGCCCTTGGTAATCTTTCCTTCCTTCATTCACAGAGCTTCTATCTACCCAGCCTGTGACAGTTTAGGGAGATACTAATTAAAAGCTGTGATCCTCAACCTCAAGCAGCTCCAAGTCCAGTCAAGTCCAATAAGTATTTATGCTTTGAGGCAGCTGCTTTGATGGCTGTATTTACATAAAGCTCAAATGGAGACAGAATGCTGAGCACCTGAATCAGGAGAGGAAATCAGGGAGGGCTTCCAAAATGAAGTGGCATGGGGCTAAGGAGAGTCAGCCAGACCAACCGTTCACAGGGAGGACATCCAAGGAAGAAAGAGCAAAGGTATGAGGAGAGCGAGGGAGCAAGGTATATTTCCAGGGACTTCCCTGATGGTCCAGTGGTTAAGAATCCAGCTTCCAAAACAGGAGAAGCGGGATTGATCCCTGGTCAGGGAACTAGGATCCCACTGATCCTAGTGAGCAATACTGCCTCGGAGCAACTTAGTCCACATGCCACAACTAGATGAGAAGTCCACACACCACAACTAAGACCTGATGTAGCCAAAAATAAATACATACTTTTAAAAGGTATTTTCCATGGCAACCCACTCCAGCATTCTTGCCTGGGAATCCCATGGACAGAGGAGCCTGGTGGGCTACAGTCTATGGGGTTGCAAAAGAGCTGGACACAACTTAGTGACTAAACAACATGTATACAGCACAGTAATTTTACTTCTGCTGATTCTGCTCTTGTTGTTTTGTCAGTTCAGAAATAGTTGCATAAAGTATCATTTATCCATAAGACAGATAATAATGCAACCATTAAAATGTTTACAATAGCAAATGCTTATTATAAACAAAAACAAAATATAAAAATATTTATATATAATCCAATTACACATGTAAGAAAGTGGAGAATAATAAAAGCCCAAGAAGAAAGCCACCAACTATGAATTTTTTTTTTTTTTTGGCATTGAAAAAGCAAAAAAGGTCTTTCCAAAATTAAAATCAGTCCTATATTCCTAGAGCAAAAAATGACAGGTGAGAAAGGTTGGGAGATCAGGCTGGACAAGGCAGCAGAGGCCACACCTTGAAGGGCCTTCAACAACAGGCAAAGGAGTTTTCATTATATGCTAGAGGTGGGAGATTGGGAGAACATATTTGAAAATGGTGTAACTGATTAGGGATTAGTCTCCAAACTTTACAAACAGCTCATGACGCTTATCATCATCAAAACAAAGAACCCACTCAAAAAAAAGGGCAGAAGACCTAGACATTTCTCCAAAGAAGACACACAGATGGCACATGAAAAGATGTTCAACATCAGTAATTATTAGAGAAATACAAATCAAAACTATAATGAGATTATCACCTCCCACCAGTCAGAACGGCTACCATCAAAAAATCCACAAACGATAAATGCTTGAGGAGTGTAGAGAAGGGAATCCTCCTACACTGTTGGTGGGAATGTAAATTGGTACAGCCGCTATGGAGAACAGTATAGAGGTTCCTTAAAAAACTAAAAATAGAGCTACCGTATGACCCTGCATTCCCACTCTGAGGCATAAATCCAGAGAAAAACATGATCCAAAGGGCCACATGCACCCCAATGTTCATAGCAGCACTGTTTACAATAGCCAAGACATGGATGCAACCTAAATGTCCATCAACAGAGGAATGGATAAAGAAGATGTGGTACATATATACAATGGACTATTACTCAGCCATTAAAATGAATGAAATAATGCCATTTGCAAAAACATGGATGCACCTAGAGAGCGTCACACAGAGTGAAGTAAGTCAGACAGAGAAGGATAAATATCATATGACATCCCTTATGTGTGCAGGCTCAGTCACTTCAGTCATGTCTGATTCTTTGCAACCCCATGGACTGTAGCCTGCCAGGCTCCTCTGTCCATGGGATTCTCCAGAAAAGAATGCTGGGTAGTCATTCCCTTTTCCAGGGGATCTTCCCAACCCACATGATCTTCCTGAACCATGTCTCCGGCATTGCAGGCAGATTCTTTACCACTGAGCCACTGGGGGAAAGCCACATCCCTTATATGTGGAATCTAAAAATAAATGAAACAAAGGAACTTACAAAACAGAAACAGACTCACAGACTTAGAAAAAGTGAAAGTCGCTCAATCGTGTCCGACTCTGTGTGACCGCAAGGACTGGAACCCACCAGGCTCCTCCATGGAATTCTCCAGGCAAGAATACCAGAGTGGGTTGCCATTCCCTTCTCTAGGGGATCTCCTGATCCAGGAGTTAAACCTGGGTCTCCTTCATAGCAGGCAGATTCTTTACCATCTCAGCTACCGAAGAACCCCACAGACTTAGAGAATGAGCTTAATGGTGGACAAGGGGAAGCATGAGGGGAAGGGATTGTTAGGGAGTTTGGGATGGACATGTATCCAGTGTTATATTTAAAATGGATAACCAACAAGGACCTACTGTACAGCACATGGAACTCTGCTCAATGTTATGTGGCAGCCTGGATGGGAGGGGAGTTTGGGGAAGAATGGATACTTGTCTGTATATGGCTAGTCCCTTCATTTTTCACTTGAAACTATTGTTAATCAGCTCTACCCCCAATATAAAGTTAAAAGTTAAAAAAAATAGAATATGCTAAAAAAAAAAAAAAAGGTATATTTCCAAAATCATCATCAGTCCTACATTCCTGGAGCATAAAATGATCGGTGAGAAAGGTTGGGAGATCAAGCTGGACAAGGCGACAGAGGCCACGCCTCAAAGGGCCTTCAACAACATGGAGAGGAGTTATCATTATATGCTGGAGGTGACGGAGACCCCAAATGAGCCCTGAGCAGGGAAGAGAAGCTCACAGGTCTTTAAAAGATCTCTCCGGTTAGGGCACACTGGCAAGCCCAGGGAGGCCTACCCAAAGGGTCCTGCACAGGTTTCAAGCAGGATTCATGGGATGCTGAGGCAGGCAGGGATCTCGCCAGCACAGAACAGAAACGTTAGCAAGTAAAATTGTCAGGACTTGGAATGTGGGGACACTCTTCAGTGCTCCAGCTGTTAATGAACCCAGGCAGGCCTCGGCCTAGCGGTAGAAACCCCAATGCTGGATGTTTAATTACACACAGTGTGACGACAGTAGCTGGATTGCAGAGAGGTGAGATTCATTTTGTTATTTGATTTGTCAGCAACACAGAGCAGGGCTCCCTGACCACACCTTCTGGCACAGCTGCCCAGGGAAGAGCCGGGCTCCTGCAGCTCAGAATGGAGCCTTGAGGTCTCCTGCCAGGAGCGCTGAGAGTATCCGTGGCCACCGCTCCCTCTCTGCCTCCCCTGCCCCTTCTGTTCCGGCAGCTGCCTTCCAAAGACTAATGAGAACAAGCTGCAGCTCGGTTTAACAGCTCTGATACATTCCTTAGCAAAACCTAATTTCTTTCAAAACATTATCGACTGCCTTACAGTGACTCCATCAGGCAAGACACATGTCAGGGGGAAAAGCAAGAGAAAATTTGGCAGGTACGTGTAATGTGTCAATAAATTAAACGAAGTTTATTTTCACAAAACCAAATGGTCAGACTTGCTCGTGGTTTCCTACCGAGCTCTAAAAATTACTCTCTAGAGACAGTAATCAAAGCACGATTAGACCAGTCCTGGAATTTTTTTTAAACATACCATCCTTTCTTCACACATGGTTGCTCCTGCATTTGTAGCAAGGGTACTTAACTCAGAGAAATGGGCTTTTCTAGGTTTGGGTCCTTCTGTGATAATATGCAGTCATAAAACTAGTTTTCTGTTGTTATTTTTTACAAAAGCAATTGGTTTACAGTTAAGACTAAATGTCCTCCACAATGTGTCCATTTATTTGTTCATTTAACAAATAATAGCATTGCCTGTTGGGTTGGTCTATTTCAAATCCTGGAAAACAGAAAATATATTTTCCTAATAATGGCTATAATTTTTAGCCCCTGGGCAGGAATTTTATCACTCTGAGGATATTTCATTAAAGTCCTAAATTATTTGAATAAAAGAGACTATTGTACCAGAGTGACTCCGTATTTTCAAAATGCGGCAAGTGGTCAAAGAACAAAGAAACCATCAATGGAGGAAAGGAAATATAGTTTTTAAACAAATCAGACTAAAAACAGTTGGTATATGTCTCAGAAAATGGCACAGAGACTTGGCCTCACGAATAGAAGTGACACTTTTAGACTCATAGACTTAGGAAACGAAATTATGGTTGCCAGGAGAGAAGGGATAGTTAGGGAGTTTGGGATGAACATGTACACACTGCTATATTTAAAATGAATAACCAATGGGGACCTCCTGTGTAGCACATGGAACTCCGCTCAATGCTATGTGGCAGCCTGGATGCGGGAGGGGGCTTAAGACATGTGTATGTATGACTGCGTCCCTTCGCTGTTCGCCTGAAACTAGCACAAATATTGCTCACTGGCTATACCCCCATACAAAATTAAAAGTTCAAAAGAAAATTTTAAAAAAGAACCTTAAGCAAAACAAAGAAGTGACAGTTTTGTGTTTTTTTTTCCTGTGGCCTAACAGAACTGACATCGTCTTCTTCCAAAAAAGAATATCCTACCAGGTTTACAAAGATTTTAAAGCTTCTTACCTAGAAATATCTGTGGGATTTCAATAAGAGTCATTAGTAAGAGGCAAGGGGAACAAAGACAGCTATACACAGTTACACAGTTTGTGTACCGCACAAGGGGGACATCTAAGGGCACTGTCACTTCAGAGACACTGTCCAAAGTTTTTCAGGAGATAGTAATGGATGGTATTGCTCTGAAACCAGCATGACAATATTCTGACAAGTGCAAGTAAAACACACTGAGGAAGCCATGCCTGTTTGTAATTTGCACAAAGGCTTCATATGGATAACAGTGGCTCTGGTGGTGAAGTTATGATTTGTAGATGACACAATTCAAGTGATTCTTTGGAATGAACCGCTGCTTTGAGTCAACTTTCCAACCCAGTGCCTTGCACACAGCACTCCATAAATGTTTACTAAATAAGCCATCAGCATGATTGGCAGGTATGCTCAGCTCGGGTGATTGACCAGGATGTTGACACAAAGACAGTGTCATGATTCAGCTGCTGTAGAAGCTGTCATCTCAGCACAGAGAACCGCTCTTCCTGTGGTGAGCTTGAGACTGCTCTCCACACCTTTTTTTTTTTCCCCCCTCCACATCTTAACCCAGGAGCAGCCACGTTTCCTCCTCCTCTTCCTCAAACCTGGAAACGAGGAACTACAAGATGGCAGAGCTACAGCATGGCAGCAGTCCTGAACCTCTAAGTCACTACACAAAAAAGAGCCTCCGACTTTGATAAACTCTTGTCATAACTAATGAGATCGCAGAGTTTGTTTCTGCAGCACTGGCTGTATTACTTGACTAATACACTAAGGGAAAGACATGGGACCCTGCTTCCCATTTCCATGTGCTTCCCTCAGGCGGTCCCCCTGCCCAGCCTGCTGTGAACACCTGTGTTCAGCAACGCTATGGGAGATGGGGAGGGAGCAAGGAGGGCAAAGACTGAAGAGTCTCTTCCCCTCCGAACCCTCACAGCTGAAATCTCCTCTGAAGCCTCCATGCTTTCAGACACTAACAGTTCCCTTTGAGAGTGAACCCAAATTTAAACATTGCTCTGGGATCCCTGAAATAATCTTGATACCATCTGCTTATCTCAAGGAAAAGTGTCAGGGCCTCGTGATGTATTTGAAAGAGTGCAGAAGGAGGAATTCGAAAGAACGGATGTTAGTGTGGGTTTTACAATTTCCTAGCAACACTGACTCTAAAAGTACCACTGATCCCTGATCATCACCTCTTCAAAATGGAGCTAATGGAATCCTCTCTTAAAAGGTGAAAATGAGGACACCAAACTCATGTAAAAAGAACACTTGAAACAAGCATACAAGCACAAGAAATATTAACAAAAGAGGGAAAAAGCATGCATTCAAACTTCCCTATAACCTAGCTCAAGAGTCACTTAAACCCCCAAATGTCCTTCCAAATTCTAAGGAGAACAAAAATATTCCTAACTAGACACTTAGGAATGTCTTATTGCACATGTATGATGTTAGGCTATATGCACAAGGCTAATAAAATTTCAGCTTACATCTGTATAGCACTCTATAGTTTATTAAGTTCTTTCATATACATGAAATCATGGCAGAGCTGTGCATTTTATATGCTGAATGCATGTTTTATAAAGCACTTGGGCCTTTGGATAATCAGTGTATATACTATACGCATGCCTGTTGTATGTAACTAGGAGTATAATATTATTTAAACTATTACACAATGTATATTGTTGTATCTTAACTTTTACAACATATTAGTGGTGATATGTACGATTTATACCATGCTGAGCACTTTGTGAGGAATAAAACCCCTAATTAAAACTAGACTCCTGTGGGAAAACATGAATTGCTTTATGATGATTCATTTCACATTGATTTCCAGATCATATAACTACTCAAACCAAGATCCTACCTGAACATAGTTTGTGAAAATAATTAGCAAAAGAGGGTATTAAAACCTCTGGAAATTTCCTCCGTGTTTTGTATTTTCCCCTGTGGAATTTGTTAGTATTTTTATTTTTAAAAGGAGGTAAGATCATGTGATTTCAAATGTACAAAAAGTAGTTACAGAATGAAGTTATATTGATTATAGTAGAACATAAATAATCTCTCTCCCATCATCTATCATTACTTCGCTGGAAAATGGCAAAGAACCCACATCTTTATAATGAAATCATCTGCGAATGGCCTTGACACTAGAAAATTAATAAAACAAATAAAGCGATTCCAAAACCTAACCTCTATGCCTCTCTCTTTCCCTAAGCCATTGCTTTTTAAGTGAAACTAGAGAGGAGACTCTTCATCTGATACCAGAGGACTAATTCAATTAAGCTTAAACTGAAGTTCTGTTTTATATGGATATTAATACAGTCTGCATTGATGTTTATAAAAAGCTTTTTAGGTTATTGATGTTATCTGAACCCTAAGTGCTCAAATAGCCATAGTTAATAATGCAGATTTATCTTAGAGGACTTCAAAAATAAACATTTAATTTCTAGAGACAACCAATTCATAATTAAAGAATATTGGCTACAGGAAAATGTACTTTTTTAGCCATCATGCACACACACACACCCCTGTCTCATGATACCTCATTCCTCAAATGTTTAGTACTTTCTGACTTTTTTAAAATATAAGCAACTCAAAAGTTATCTCACCAAAAGAACCATAAGAAGAATATCAAATTCACTTTGTACCATGCTGAAATAAAGTTTTATATCTGAAATATGTCACTCCAAGTTTCTCAGCATGGAGGTGGTGGGTAGCTTTCTGCAGAATGTAACTGAAGAAACACAATGAGTTCTATCCCAAAGCAACCTCCACATCATGCCTGGAGCCACCAACAGGTGAGCCATTGACAGTTGAGGAATGCTTAGGCAAAGAAAGGAACTTTGGGAGTAGTATGTACCACATAGAAGAGGCGTTTCTTTACCTACATTATCTTCCTTAAACCTTAAAACAGCCACCTGACAGGTAGCATCAGCGGATGCCCAGAAAGATTAACTGGCCCAAGGCCACAACACAGGTACAAGCATCAGACTGAAGCCCACATCTGATTTCAGATGCCAGCCAACCACACACTGAGGATTTTAATTCACAGATTTTAATGTTTTTCTTCTAAATATCACCACATAATCCAGGCCTTACTTCCTAGGACCTACAATGTTGTTTTGTGGCTAAGCCGTGCCTGACTCTTTTGTGACCCCATGGACAGTAGCCCGCCAGTCTTCTCTGTCCATGGGATTCCCAGGCAAGAATACTGGAGTAGTTTACCATTTCCTTCTCCAGGGGATCTTTCTGGCCCAGGGATTGAACCTGCATCTCCTGCATTTTCTGTATTGGTAGGTGGATTCTCTACCTCTGTGCCACCAGGGAAGCCCTATAAAGACCAGGATTCAAAAGTAAGACAATCAAAAGTAGGTACGTAAAGGTTATAGGTTCTAAAGGAAATCATTCCTGAATATTCACTGGAAGGACTGACGCTGAAGCTCCAATACTTTGGCCACCTGATGTGAAGAACTGACTCATTGGAAAAGACCCTGATGCTGGGAAAGACTGAAGGCAGGAGGAGAAGGGGACGACAGAGGATGAGATGGTTGGATGGCATCACCAACTCAATGGACATGAGTTTGAGCAAGTTCCAGGAGATGATGGACAAGGAAGCCTGGTGTGCTGCAGTCCACAGGCTCACAAAGAGTTGGACATGACTGAAGAGACTAAAAGGTTATCATATAACATAACAAAGACTCTCAGATAAAATGGTTACCGGGGAAGGGCCGCAGCCTGCTAACACATACTAACCTATTAGGATGGGATAGTTTTGCAGATTATGTTTGTAGCTGAGCATACTGTCAGGAAATAAAACCCCTAATTAAACTAGATTCCCACAGGGAAAAAAAATGATTTGCTTAACATTAAGGTTTCTAGATATTCTGTCCACAAAAACTAGAACCCAGCTCAACAGTTTGTGAAAAAATGCAAATTTAAAAGTGGCCCAAGGCTGAGGAAGTCTGGAAATCGATGAAAAACAGCAAAGGGATACCGTCAATAAAGATCTTTTCAGAATGCCAGGGGCTCAGGAAGATCACCTGAAGGAGGGTATGGCAGCCCATGCCAGTATTCGTACCTGGAGAATCCCATGGACAGAGAAGACTGGTGGGCTGCAGTGCACGGAGAAGCAGAGAGACAGACACGACTGAAGCAACTTAGCTTGCAGCACGCACACAGACGCTATTTAACCCTCAGAAGAATCCTATAAGGTAGGTATGACTTGCCACAGCATCCTGTTCTACAGATAAGGAAGTAAGGCTGAAAAGTTTAGCAAACTTGACTGCTTCACATAATATATTTGTTTTCTCCACAACAAAGTACCACACACTGGGTAGCTTAAGCAACAGAAACTGTCTCACAGTTCAGAGGTCCAACATCAAGGTGGTGGCAGGGTAGGTTCCTTCTTACGGCTGTGAGACAGAGCCTCTTTGCTGCAGGCCCCTCTCCTGGTTGCGGGCAGCCTCAAGCATTCCTTGGCTCTAGATGTTCTCTCTCTGCCGTCACACCATCTTCCCTCTGCATGTTCCTGCCTCTCTCCACATCTCCCCTTTTAATAAGGACACCAGTCGTGCTGGATTAGGGCCCACCCTAATGACTTCATGTGACCTTGATTTCCTCCTTAAAGACCCTATTTCAAATAAGGGCACATTCTGAGTACCACAGGGGTTAGGACTCTGACATCTTTGGGGCGGGAGGACACAATCCCACTCATAACACACAGCTATTAGGCAGTGAGGCTGGCTCCCTTTAACCACTCATCTAGAACTCCTCCTTGAGGAGCCAAGTCTGCTCAGGTGACAGAGCAGAGCCTTCCAAGTAAGAGGGTTGCAGAGAGAGATGGGCGGCAGGAAGCAGCAAGGATGAGGAAGACAGGGACCACTCTGGAACTCCCTACACATCCATTAAAAGCTTATCCAAGATCCCACCTGCTGTGTGTGCAGTGTGTGGTAATGTCCTATAGGAAATGCAGGGCTCGGTGAGGTCTCAGCCTCTGTCCTCAGACAGTCTTCATCCAGTGACTCAGCTGGAGCAGTGGAAGTGGGGACATACACAGACAGCTCCCCTGTAATCACCGCACTGAGACATCACGCCCAAGACCACTTGGGAGGGGCAGAAGGTACAGTGCATTATGGAAACAGAGCAGTGAGACTTCATTCCAACTGGGGATGGCTCCATGAGAAGACAGGCTTTGCTATGGGCCAGTTTCAACGAGAAGATAAGAAGACATGTAGAAAGCAAACAGAGCCAACACCTGCTGAGAGTTTAGATGGAAGGCCTATGCTGGGGCTGGCACCCTCAATCTTTACAATAGCCTAGGCAACAGGTATTCTCCCCAGTTTATAGGTGAAGAAGCGGAAGCCTGCAGATTTCAGAGAGGGGAATAAGACCAGGATCCTAACCTCCAACGTATCTGGAAACCCAAAGATCTTAGCACAGGACTCAGCTGGCTCTTAAGAGCTATAAAACTAAAGAATGAGTAAAGCGAGGCTTCCCTGGCGGCTCAGTGGTCAACCAGGAAGGAGACATGGGTTCATTCTCTGGTCCAGGAAGATCCCACATGCTTCAGAGCAACTAAGCCCATGCACCACAACTGCTGAGCCTACATACTACAACTGCATGCCCTAGAGCCCGTGCTCCACAGCAAACAGCAGTCACTGCAGTTATAAGCCCACTCACCACAACTAGAATAGCCCCCACTTAGCCACAGCTGGAGAATGCCCTGGGCAGCAACAAAGACCCAGCACAGCCAAAATAAATTATTTTTTAAAATGAGTAAAGCCAATTCATCATCTTCTTTCTGATACCAAAACAAAAGCAAACGTACGGTCCAGCATGCAAAAATCAGAAGGATTCTATTTCAAGAACACCAAGTCTGCTCAAATTCACTACAGTATAAAATAAGATTATTTCCTGTAGCAAAGGTAGAAAAAAAATTCAGAAAGTTATAAAACTGGTGATTTCTAATAACAGAAGTGATCATATAGCCAGCTAGGGCCGCTACATGCTTATGTGGGTGTGTTTGTGTATGTGTGTTTTTAAGTGTACATTTTTTTCCTTTAAGCCATTAGAACTTTGGAAAATTTTATGACAACAATGTGCCGTGTACGTGAAAGATGGATGGGTTAAAGTTACTGTTTTCTTAGGATCTGTCTGGAGTTTGACAGCCACGCACTGGTGCACTATCTGGAAAGATTTAGGACCTCTGCTGTAAAATTATTTATTAGTTGTTATTTATACTACGTGCTCACTAGCAGACCACCCAGTGCTGTAACAACAAAGGCAGTCACGCTGTGTCTCTCCAAAACAAGCAAGAGACCACAGGGGCCACCTCTGGGTGTCACCGCTGAAAGATGTGGCTTCCGGCAGGGAAGTAGGTTCTATGTTTTGAAGGTGCTGCCATGCTAAGAGACTGAGTCAATGGAGAACGCCGGGCTCAGCATGAAAGGGCTCGGGCTAAGCCAGCCCTTCAGAGGCCTCAGTTCTGTCATCTGTAAAACGAAGGGCTGCTTCACTGTTTGCCTGAAACTACCACAACATTGTTAATCCCAATACAAAATTAAAAGCTTAAAGTTTGGGGGGGAAAACGTTTTTAAATAAAATGAAGAACAACACGTAAAAATAAATAAAAAAGAAACAAAAGGAAGGGCTGCACCAGAAGTCTCTTGGTTCACTTCCCCTCTGAACCCTGGATTTTAAGAAGATGAACCTGTGAGCAGTTGCTTGCTAACCCTGGGGTGTGATCTGGGGCTAATCTCAGTGCCTGGGCCTCAGGATCCAACAGGCTTCCCCCTCCATCCTTCTGACCTCCCACTTTGGCTTGAGTAAGCTAACAAGGCATATCTGAACATTCTTCAAGGTCTCAAAAGAAAAGCTCTTTGTTTAATGCTTAATTGGGACATATTAAATATGTCAAGATGTGGTTCCACTAGACCAAGAAGAGATCGAGTTTTTCTTTCTAATATAGGAAGTAACTGTTTCTCCCACTTATAGTGAATTAGTAAATAGAAAAATAAATGAATAAAGCAAGCATCTCTCCCCAAACCCCCACCCCACCCAAAAAAACAATCCTTTGGTAACTTGTAGTTTTTCTTTTGAGCTATTTGTCTAAAATTTAATCAACCAAATACACAAATATCTTCTTCAGTACAAGGAATTAATCCCCTCACTTTAAGTGGTCACTCTCTCTCTCTCAGGCTGAAGCTCACATCAGCCAAAGTTTCATCATGGAATAACGCATTCTGGGAGCTCATCACTGGTATAGTTCAGTCTTCCTATTTTTTTCCAAGAGTGAAGTTCAACCAAAGTCATCTACAGCTAAGAACTGAACTGGAACTTCTAATTCTAAGCCCTGTTCTCTTCCTATTAAAGCAAAATATCCTCTAGGCTGGAGGGCTCCCATGCCTGTTCTGAAGTCTTGCTCACATTTAATGATTCCCAAACCTGGCTCCACAGAAATCATTTCTGGGGACTAAGTCCCAAGAGTTCACAAGAATCATGGAATATTACTCAGCTATTAAAAAGAATGCATTTGAATCAGTTCTAATGAGGTGGATGAAACTGGAGCCTATTATACAGAGAGAAGGAAGTCAGAAAGAAAAACACCAATACAGTATATTAATGCATATATATGGAATTTTGAAAAATGGTAATGATGATCCTATATGCGAGACAGCAAGAGAGACACATGTAAAGAACAGACTTTTGGACTCTGTGGAAGAAGGCGAGACGGGGATGATTTGAAAGAACAGCACTGAAACATGTATATTATCATATGTGAACTAGATCGCGAGTCCAGGTTCGATGCATGAGACAGAGTGCTCAGGGCTGGTGTATGGGGATGACCCTAAGATGGGATGGGGAAGGAGGTGGGAGGGAAGTTCAGGATGGGGAACACATGTACACCCATGGCTGATTCACGTGAATGTATGGCAAAAACCACCACAATATTGTAAAATAATAAGCCTCCAATTAAAATAAATTAAAAAAAAAAAAGAATCACCTTTACTGACTTCTAGAGGAAAGAAGAGCACTTTAGGCAAGAGTGAGATTCTTACAAACAGAAAAAATGTTAACAGATTCTTCTTCTATCTTGGGAAAAGGCAAAAGCATAATATAGCTAGATGTTGCAAAAACACAGAGTATACCCTAAAAACAAGGGGAAATATCATATATGAAACAAGTCGCCAGTCCAGGTTCGATGCACGATACTGGATGCTTGGGGCTGGTGCACTGGGACGACCCAGAGGGATGGTATGGGGAGGGGGGAGGGAGGAGGGTTCAGGATGGGGAACACATGTATGCCTGTGGCAGATTCATTTCGATATATGGCAGAACCAATACAATATTGTAAAGTTTAAAAATAAAATTAAATTAAAAAAAAATTTTTTAAAGGGGAACGTGAAAGTTCAAAACAATAATGACTTTAAGTAGAAATTTTAGTAAATGAGGTCATTAAATACTTTAAAATTAAGTAATTTAAAACAGTCCTTTAAGATTTACTAGTTTGATCTCCTTGCTGTCAAAGGGACTCAAGAGTCTTCTCCAGAACCACAGTCCAAAAGCATCAATTCTTCAGCGCTCAGCTTTCTTCATGGTCCAACTCTCAGATCCATACATGACTACTGGAAAAACCATAGCACTGACTAGACGGACCTTTGTCAATAAAGTAACGTCTCTGCTTTTTAATATGCTGTCTAGGTTGGTCATAGCTTTTCTTCCAAGGAGCAAGTGTCTACTCAAAAGTAGAAATAATCATTTAATAAATTCGCAAGGCATCATCCATTCTCCACAACTATCCAGATTTTGCCACACTTCAAATCTCGTTTCTTTGCTTATATATTTTAAAGTAAATGTCAGACATTACTCTTGTATACTTCAATATGCATGCCTCCAGAAAAGGTTTTTCATAAAATTCAACATCCCTTCTTGATTTAAAAAAAAAACTAAAGACAGAAGGAAACTTCTACAACATGATAAAGGCCATATATGAAAAACTCATAGCTAACATGATACTCAGCAATGAAAGACTAAAGGCTTTTGCCCTAAGATTAGGGAAAAGACAAAGATGTCTACTTCCACCACTTTTATTCAATACAGTATTAGAAATCCTAGCCAGAGAATTAGTCAAGAAAAAGAAGTGTACCCAAATCTAAAAGAAGTAAAATTACTTCTGTTCACAGGTGATATCTCATATGTGTACCACTAAAAAACAATTGTGTTCTCTGTTAGATCTAATAAACTCAGCAAAATTGCAGGGTAAAAAGATAAAAACAAAAATCAATTGAATTTCTGTACACTAACTATAAACAATCCAAAAAAGGAAATGCAAATTGGTAAAGAATCCGCCTGCAATGCAGGAGACCCTGGTTTGATTTCTGGATTGGGAAGATCCCCTGTAGAAGGGAAAGGCTACCCACTCCAGTATTCTGGCCTAGAGAATTCCATGGACTGTATATCCACGGGGTCACAAAGAGTCAGACACGACTGAGTGACTCTCACTTTCACTTTTCATCTTAAATGGGAAAATGATCCCATTTAGAATATCATCAAAATGAGAAAAATATTTAGGAATTAACAAAGGTGGCAAAAGACTCGTACACTAAAAACTAAACTGCCTGGAAAGAAATTAAAGACAACACAAATAAATAGAAAGATACTTCCATTTCTACATTCATTAATTGAAAGATGCTAATACTACTAAGATTTAAATAGCATACAAAGCCATCCACAAATTCAAGGCAATCCCTATCAAAATTACCGGCATTTTTTACAGAAATAGAAAAACTCCTCCTGAAATTAATATGTAATCTCAAGGGACTCTAAACAGCCAAAATAATCTCAATAAACAAGAATAAAATTGAAATATTCACATTTCCTGATTTTTAAACTTTATACAACAGTAATCAAAAGAGTGTGGTACCTGCAACAAGAACACACATATAAACCAGTGGAAGAGAATAGAGCACTCAGAAATAGACCATCATATACACAACCAAATTATTTTCAAAGGGTATCAGGGCTATTGATAGTCTTCAAAGAAAATGTCATTAGGCAAACTGGACATTCATATGCAAAAGAAATAAATTAGACAATTACATCATATATAAAACTTAGTTCAGTTCAGTCGCTCAGTCATGTCCAACTCTTTGCAACCCCATGGACAGCAGCATGCCAGGCCTCCCTGTCCATCACCAACTCCCAGAGTTTACCCAAACTCATGTCCACTGAGTCAATGATGCCATCAAACCACCTCATCCTCTGTTGTCCGCTTCTTCTCCTGCCTTCAATCTTTCCCAGCATCAGGGTCTTTGCAAATGAGTCAGCTCTTCACATCAGATGGCCAAAGTATTGGAGTTTCAGCTTCAGCATCAGTACTTCCAATGAATACTCAAGACTGATTTCATTTAGTATGGACTGGTTGGACCTTCTTGCAGTCCAAGGAACTCTCAAGAGTCTTCTCCAACACCACAGTTCAAAACCATCAATTATTCGGTGCTCACATGACTACTGGGAAAACCAGAGCCTTGACTAGATGTACCTTTGTGGACAAAGTAATGTCTCTGCTTTTGAATATGCTGTCTAGGTTGGTCATAACTTTCCTTCCAAGGAGTAAGCGTCTTTAATTTCATTGCTGCAATCACCATCTGCAGTGATTTTGGATCCCAAAAAAATAAAGTCAGCCACTGTTTCCCATCTATTTGCCATGAAGTAATGGGACCGGATGCCATGATCTTAGTTTTCTGGATGTTGAGCTTTAAGCCAACTTTTTTACTCTCCTCTTTCACTTTCATCAAGAGGTTCTTTAGTTCTTCTTCACTTTCTACCATAGGGTGCTATCATCTGCATATCTGAGGTTATTGATATTTCTCCTGGCAATCTTGATTCCAGCTTGTGCTTCATCCAGTCCAACATTTCTCATGATGTACTCTGCATATAAGTTAAATAAGCAGGGTGACAATATACAGCCTTGACGTACTCCTTTTCCTATTTGGAACCAGTCTGTTGTTCCATGTCCAGTTCTAACTGTT
>NW_011494948.1:13390954-13391375 GCF_000754665.1 Bison bison bison
CTGACCTGCATACAGATTTCTCAAGAGGCAGGTCAGGTGGTCTGGTATTCCCATCTCTTTCAGAATTTTCCACAGTTTATTGTGATCCACACAGTCAAAGGCTTTGGCATAGTCAATAAAGCAGAAATAGATGTTTTTCTGGAACTCTCTTGCTTTTTCCATGATCCAGTAGATGTCAGCAATTTGATTTCTGGTTCCTCTGCCTTTTCTAAAACCAGCTTGAACATGTGGAAGTTTACGGTTCATGTATTGCTGAAGCCTGGCTTGGAGAATTTTGAGCATTACTTTACTAGCATGTGGGATGACTGCAATTGTGCGGTAGTTTGAGCATTCTTTGGCATTGCCTTTCTTTGGGATTGGAAAAAGCAAGAGAGTTCCAGAAAAACATCTAATTCTGCTTTATTGACTATGCCAAAGCCTT
>NW_011494948.1:13391478-13396610 GCF_000754665.1 Bison bison bison
GTGTGAGTGATCACACCATCATGATTATCTGGGTCATGAAGATCTTTTTTGTACAGTTCTTCTGTGTATTCTTGCCACCTCTTCTTAATATCTTCTGCTTCTGTTAGGTCCATACAATTTGTGTCCTTTATTGAGCCCATCTTTGCATGAAATGTTCCCTTGGTGTCTCTAATTTTCTTGAAGAGATCTCTAGTCTTTCCCATTCTATTGTTTTCCTCTATTTCTTTGCACTGACCACTGAGGAAGGCTTTTTTATCTCTCCTTGCTATTCTTTGGAACTCTGCATTGAAATGGGTATATCTTTCCTTTTCTTCTTTGCTTTTTGTTTCTCTTCTTTTCACAGCTATTTGTAAGTCCTCCTCAGACAGCCATTTTGCTTTTTTGCATTTCTTTTTCTTGGGGATGGTCTTATTCCTGTCTCCTGCACAATGTCACGAACCTCTGTCCATAGTTTATCAGGCAGTCTCTAAGATCTAGTCCCTTAAATCTATTTCTCACTTCCACTGTATAGTCATAAGGGATTTTACTTAGGTCATACCTGAATGGTCTAGTGGTTTTCCCCACTTTCTTCAATTTAAGTCTGAATTTGGCAATAAAGAGTTCATAATCTGAGCCACAGTCCCTCCTGGGGTCTTGTTTTTGCTACTGTATAGAGCTTCTCCATCTTTGGCTGCAAAGAATATAATCAATCTGATTTTGGTGTTGACCATCTGGTGACGTCCGTGTTTAGAGCCTTCTCTTGTGTTGTTGGAAGAGGGTGTTTGCTATTACCAGTGCGTTCTCTTGGCAGAACTCTGTTATTCTTTGCCCTGTTTCATTCTGTACTCCAAGGCCAAATTTGCCTGTTACTCCAAGTGTTTCTTGACTTCCTACTTTTGCATTCCAGTCCCCTATAATGAAAAGGACATCTTTTAGGGGTGACAGTTCTAGAAGGTCTTGCAGGTCTTCATAGAACTGTTCAACTTCAGCTTCCTCAGTGTTACTGGTTGGGGCATAGACTTGGATCACTGTGATACTGAATGGTTTGCTTTGGAAATGAACAGAGATCATTCTGTCATCTTTGAGATTGCATCAAGTACTGCATTTTGGACTCTTTTGTTGACTATGATGGCTACTCCATTTCTTCTAAGGGATTCCTGCTCACAGTAGTAGATATAATGGTCATCTGAGTTAAATTAGACTTTATCAAAATTAGAAACTTTTGTCATCAAAATACACTGTCAAGAAGGTGAAGAGAGAGCTCACAAGATGAGGCAAAACATTTGAAAATCAAAAATCTGATAAGGAATTAAAATCCAAAATATATAAAAGAACTTCTATAACTCAACTACAACAACAAAGAAAAACACAATTATAAAATTGGCATAGGACTTGAGTAGGTATCTTGCAAAGGATTTATATAAAATGATCAATAAGCAAATGAAAAGATGCTCAATATCATTAGTCATTAGAAAATGCAAATTTAAACCACAATAAGATACTACTTCATGCCCAATAAGATGGTTATTATATAAAAAAAACATTTTAATGACAAATATTGGTGAAGATGTGGACAAATTGGAACCTTTGTGTATCATCAATGGGAATCACTGCAGATGGTGACAGCAGCCATGAAGTCAAAAGACACTTGCTCCTTGGAAGAAAAGCTATGACAAACCTAGGCAGCATATTTAAAAAGCAGAGACATTACTTTGTCAACTAAGGTCCATCTAGACAAAGCTATGGTTTTCCCAGTAGTCAGGTATGGATGTAAAAGTTGGACTATCAAGAAAGCTGAGCACTGAAGAACGGATGCTTTTGAACTATGGTGTTGGAGGAGTCTCTTGGACAGCAAGGAGATCCAACCAGTCAATCCTAAAGGAAATCAGTCCTGAATAGTCATTGGAAGGACTGATGCTGAAGCTGAGACTCCAATACTTTGGCCACCTGATGTGAAGAACTGACTCATTTGGAAAAGATCCTGATGCTGGGAAAGATTTAAGACGGGAGGAAAAGGGGACAACAGAGGATAAGATGGTTGGATGGCATGACCAACTCAATGAACATGAGTTTGAGTGAGCTCTGGGAGCTGGTGATGGACAGGGAAGGCTGGAGTACTCCAGTCCATGGGGTTGCAAAGAGTCAGACATGATTGAGAGACTGAACTGAACTGAACTGAATGGGATTATAAAAAGAACTACAGCCTCTGTGGAAAATAGTATGGAGGTTCCTTAAAAAGCTAAACATAGAATTATCATTCAATCTAGCAATTGTACTTTCAGGCATGTGCACTAAAGAACTGAAGCAGGAAATCAAATAATACTTGCACGCCCATGTTCAAAGCAGCATTATTCACAATAGCCAAAAAGTGGAAACAACCCAATATCCATCAACAGATGGACAACAGAGAACCTTAAAAAGGAATGAAATTCTGAGGCATGCTACAACATAGATAAATCCTGAGGATATTACGCTAAGTGAAATAAGCCAGATGTAAAAGGACAAATATTGTATGATTCCACTTATGTGAGACCGAAAATAGGCAAATTCTCAGAGACAGAAAATAGAAGTTATGAGGCACTAAGGAATTGGGATAGTGGGGAGTTATAATTTAACAGGTTCAGAGTTTCTGTTTGGGATGATGAAAATTTTATAGACATAGACAGTGATAATGTTTGAATGTGCTTTATGTCACTGAAGCAGTTAAAAATCGGCTAAAATGATAAACTTTGTTATATTTTATCATACTAAAAAACAATGCATGTCTTAAAATATGGTTATTTTCCTAATCTAGCAATCTATTTTTAAGCATTTTAAAATATATGGCCTCAAAACTTTGTCAATTTTTCTAAGTATTTTTATATTCCCCATCCCCCTACCCCATTCTTAAATCTCACCATAGTTGACCAACTTCTATCTCAAACAGCAAAACATTGCTTTCTTTTCTTAGAGCTTATTTATAACAATCATCATCTAAGTTAGGAATCAGCACACTATAGCCTTGAAGTCAAATTGGGCTCACCACCTGTTTCTGTACAGCATGTGAGCTAAAAATGATTTTTACATTTTAAAATAGTTGAGAAAATTAAGACAAATATTTCACAACACATGAAAAATATATTATTTAAATTTCAGTGTGATGATAAAGTTTCGATGGAATACAGCCAAGTTCATTCTTCTGTGTACTGTCCACAGCTGCTTTCATACTACAAAGGCGGAGTTGAATAGTTACAACACAGAAGATATGTTCGGCAAAGCCCCAAATATTTACCATCTGGTCCTTTACAGGAAAACCTTGCCAATACCTGATCTAAATGATCAATTCAAAAAAGGCCAAATGGCTACATCTAACCACACTGAATTTTCCACTGAGGTAATACAGAACTTGGTCATTTTTTTTAATAGATCTGACATGGCTGAACTGATCTTTACTTTCACAAATCGAAGATTTCTGAAAGAAGCACAGAAGTTATTTTGAAAACTATGGTGAAGAAGATACTGGTGCAGGGAGAGGGTCACTATATTTCAAGAGTTGAACGTGGCAGAAAATGCTAGCTACCTACCTTGTTACCTATATTTCCCTTCTTCTGTGGTAACAGAACCCCCATTTTTAGCCGCACCACTCTTGAGTGACACTTCTGTGAGGTGTACATGATTTGGGGGTTAGGAGAGACTACTCTTTATTGCTTCCTAGAATATGGATGCAATGGCTGGAGGTTAAGCAGCCATACTGGATTATCAGGCAAAGCACGAAAGGGTTAGTCATCAAGCCAGAAAGTACCTGGGTCCCTGACATTGTGAGCTGCCCTATCAGCTCTGGACTTCTCTTAGGAGAAACACATTTTCTAACACATGTAGTCAAACTTTATCCTAAATACCACAGTGGTATAAAAGAAATAATGGTAAAGTTAACCCTAGAGCACAATTCTGAATGAGATAAATTTTAAGGACACATATATTAGGGGATGGCTAAGAGGGAGTAGTCAGGTGGCCCATGGGCTTCCCTGGTGGTTCAGATGATAAAGAATCTGCCTGGGTTTCATCCCTGGGTCAGGAAGATCCCCTGGAGAAGGAGAGAGTGACCCAGCTCCTTTGTGGCTCAGCTGGTAAAGAATCTGCCTACAATGTGGGAGACATGGGTTCAATCCCTGGGCTGGGAAGATCCCCTGGAGAAGGAGAAGGCTACACACTCCAGTATTCTGGCCTGGAGAATTCCATGGACTGTATAGTCCATGGGGTCGCAGAGTTGGACACAACTGAGCAACTTCCATTTCACTTCACTTCATTTCAGTATTCTTGCCTGGAAAATTCCATGGACAGAGCCTAGCGGGCTACAGTCCATGGGATCACAAGAATCGGACATGACTGAGTGACTAACTCTTTCACTTTACATTAACAGAGGGTAAAAAAATAGCCACATTATCTGTCATAGCATTTTAAAAAGTAGGCTGCACAAAAGAGATACAAATGTAAAGAGCAGACTTTTGGACTCTGGGAGAAGGCAAGGGTGGGATGATTTGAGAGAATACCCTTGAAACATGTATATTACCATATGTAAAATGGATGACCAATGCAAGTTTGATGCATGAATCAGGGCACTCAAAGCCAGTGCTCTGGGACAACCCAGAGGGATGGGGTGGGGAGGGAGGTGGGAGGAGGTTCAGGATGCAGGGACACATGTGCATACGCAGCTGATTCATATCGATGTATGGTTTGCCACCACAACATTGTAAAGTAATTATCCTCCAATTAAAATAATTTATTTTAAAGTAGGCTTCAAAAGACTGTTCTATACATCAGTGTCTCTTTTGCTGTCTCGTATATAGGGTTATTGTTACCATCTTTCTAAATTCCATATTTATACTGTATTGGTGTTTTTCTTTCTGGCTTACTTCACTCTGTAAGTAAGCCAGTTTCATCCACCTCATTAGAACTGACTCAAATGTGTTCTTTTTAATGGCTGAGTAATACTCCATTGTGTATATGTACCACAGCTTTCTTAACCATTCATCTGCTGATGGACATCTAGGTTGCTTCCATGTCCTGGCTATTATAAACAGTGCTGCGATGAACATTGGGGTACACATGTCTCTTTCAATTCTGGTTTCCTCAGTGTGTATGCCCAGCACTGGGATTGCTGGATCATAAGGCAG
>NW_011494948.1:13396710-13397293 GCF_000754665.1 Bison bison bison
GTTCTCCATAGTGGCTGTACTAGTTTGCATTCCCACCAACAGTGTAAGAGGGTTCCCTTTTCTCCACACCCTCTCCAGCATTTATTGCTTGTAGACTTTTGGATCGCAGCCATTCTGACTGGCGTGAAATGGTACCTCACAGTGGTTTTGATTTGCATTTCTCTGATAATGAGTGATGTTGAGCATCTTTTCATGTGTTTGTTAGCCATCTGTATGTCTTCTTTGGAGAAATGTCTATTTAGTTCTTTGGCCCATTTTTTGATTGGGTCGTTTATTTTTTTGGAATTGAGCTGCAGGAGTTGCTTGTATATTTTTGAGATTAGTTATTTGTCAGTAGTTTCATTTGCTATTATTTCTCCCATTCTGTAGGCTGTCTTTTCACCTTGCTTATAGTTTCCTTTGTTGTGCAGAAGGTTTTAAGTTTAATTAGGTCCCATTTGTTTATTTTTGCTTTTATTTCCAATATTCTGGGAGGTGGGTCATAGAGGATCCTGCTGTGATGTATGTCGGAGAGTGTTTTGCCTATGTTCTCCTCTAGGAGTTTTATAGTTTCTGGTCTTACGTTGAGATCTTTAATCCATTT
>NW_011494948.1:13397393-13402262 GCF_000754665.1 Bison bison bison
TAAGGTGTCCATAGGTGCGTGGATTTATCTCTGGGCTTTCTATTTTGTTCCATTGATCTATATTTCTGTCTTTGTGCCAGTACCATACTGTCTTGATGACTGTGGCTTTGTAATAGAGCCTGAAGTCAAAAGAGACACTGATGTATAGAACAGTCTTTTGGACTCTGTGGGAGAGGGAGAGGGTGGGATGATTTGGGAGAATGGCATTGAAATATGTATAATATCATATACGAAATGAGTGGCCAGTCCAGGTTCGATGCACGATACTGGATGCTTGGGGCTGGTGCACTGGGACGACCCAGAGGGATGGTACAGGGAGGGAGGAGGGTTCAGGATGGGGAACACATGTATACCTGTGGCAGATTCATGTGGATATATGGCAAAACCAATACAATATTGTATAGTTAAAAAATAAAATTAAATAAAAAAAATAAAGTAGGCTTCAATCTATACATATCCTTGTATATTTATAGAAACTCTCAGAAAAGATATATAAGAAACCAAAAACAGTGGGGCCTTAAATAAAGGGAACTGGGGGGACTATTTAAAGTTTTTAACCATGAACTTGTATTTCCTTTAAATTTTTTTTCTTAAATCTTAAATTTTTGAAAAATAAAACATTAATAGCACAAATGCTGCAAACTCAAGCCTCAGTTCCCTAAAATGGTTGAAATGATAATGACAAAAGATTTGGGGCAGTCATTTAGTTTGGTCAGATTAGTTTAGTCAGATTGCTTTCCATCAACAGACTAAAATAATTATTCATTTATTCATGCAAATACTTATTAAAAGGCTATTATGTGCCACTGTCCCAGGATATATAACAATAAATCAATCATCAAACAATTAAAATACAAGTTGCAAATAAGAGAAGGAAGTTTCGAAGTCAGGAAAGAAAGGAGACGTAATGGCAGCACCAAGGACAGAGGGGAAGGCAGGCTGGGTCTCAGGCGGGCCTGAACACAGAACCTCAACTCCTGAGGGGGAGGGAAGCAGACAGTTAGGAGGCAGATGTGATGGAAGGACCTCAGGGGCTTCAAGAAGTGTTCTCAGGTCTCATGTCCAACCTCTCACCTCCTGTCAATCTGTCAATCCAGTGACAGTCAGACCATCTGTGGTGTCACGGGGTGAAGAATGGGACAAATGCGGCGTGAGAGGGGGATTTAAATGGAATCCTGCATGGAGGTTCCTCAAAAAGTTAAAAAAGACCTACCATATGAGCCAGCGATTTCACTACATCCGAAGAAAATGAAAACAGGATATCGAAGATATCCACACAGCAAGATTCACTACAGCATTATTCACAATATCCAAGGCATCAAAACAACCTGTGTCCATCAGAAAATAAGTGGACAAAGAAAATGTAGTACCAACACACAGCAGACTATTGCGCAGCCATGAGAAAAAGGGAAACCCTGCCATTCAAGACAATGCGGATGGACCCTGGTGTTATGTTCAGGGAAGGAAGCCAGGTAGAGAATAAGAAATAACACTGATAACACGTGGAACAACAAAGTCAAACGTCAAACTCATAGAAACAGAATAAAGAAGTGGTTGCCAGGGATGGGAGGTGGGAAAAATAGGGAAAGGTTAAAAAAAAAAAAAGGTCCAAACCTCCAGCTATGGGACGAATAAGGTTTGAGGAGCTCAAGTATAACATTATGACTATAGTTGATAACACTGCATTATAAAATTGAAATTTGCTAAAAGTGGAATGCAATCTTTTACAAAAAAAAAATAATATGTGAGATGATGGCTACATTAATTAATTAGATGGGAGGAATCCTTTCACAATGTGTTATCAAACCATCATGATGTATATATACTTCAAATATCTCAGTTTTGTCAATTATACTTCAATAAAGTTGGGGGAAAAAAAACTATAAAAAGAAAAACATCTTTACAATAAGGTTAGAAAAAGATGGGGGAGTGTTGGGGACAGGACATGGCACCCCAGCCACTGCAGAGACTTTTTCAAGAACAGACCAGCTCTCTGGAAGAACTTTTGAGCACATGTGCAACTTAGCCCCTCAGCCAGATGAACACTGATGGCAAGACCAAAAATTCATTAATCCCAAAATCAAAAGCAATTCATCAACCAGCTGATTGATAGATCAGTGTAGTCAAAATGGCCAAATTTCATACATGCAAACTTAGCTTCACACAAAAATCCATATTTTACCTTCAGATAAACAAAAATGCTTCATTTTCATCAGTACCACACAGCTCTGGCATAGGGAACTGAATCTACTTTCTCTGCCTGTCCTTTTCCTGTCTTTAGAGGATAAAAGACTGAAGCTGACACGGCTACACTAAGGCTGTTTTCTGTATCTTCAGAGGAAAAAATAATCTTTATATTTTTAACATCTTCCAAATTTACTAAAAAGGAAAAAAAAAAAAACCAGCAGAGATCAGAAAGGTCAAAACGCATAAGTCACCCCAAACCAGTCACAGTTGAAAACTTTCCAAGATGTTGGTTTTTAAGCACGGGGAGACCCACCACTTCTGAGATTCCAGCTTCAGTTGAAACTAAAAACTCAATGATGACATAAACAGCTCACAAAGAAGTCCCCAGTTCTAAGATGTGGCAGAAGAGGGGAAACGGCAGATGCTATTTTGGCTCTGTGCAAACTCCTGAGACCCCAGGTGGAAACTGTGAAGTCAGAGAAGCAGTTTGGTATTTAAATCTGTGAGGAGAGGAGTACACAGAACAAAATGGAACAAATATCAGGGAAAAATCAAGATTTCTTGCAGTGTTATTCCCCAAATGCAAGCACTCTGCCTACTAAAACAGCTGTGAGAAACCCGGACTTTCTTACACTCTTTCATTACCAAAGCGGGTCAGATTTTCCTTTACTCGTGCAATTTCTGTCACCTTCAAAAGAGAAAATTCACTCTTTCAAGAAGCAAAGTCCATTAAAGCTTGTTGGGGTTGAGGCTGGGGGGTTGGAGGGGCAGTGTTTCCTTATAAACATTATTAACCTAAACAAAAAAATCTTATATGAGGTTGAGACCTGGTAAGTTGCTTTTCACTCACTCTGCACCTTACTCTTCCCAGCAGGGTCTGGAGTGCTTTGGTAGTTCTAAGACCACCTTGGGCAGCAGAAACTGAATTCCTGCAGAGATGCCCCCGACAGCATGAGGCCTGGAACCCCTATACTCCCTGATATGAATCAGGTTTTCCTTCACACTCATGTCACAGGGAAAATAAGGATGATCCAGGAGCAACTCACTGTTTCTTTGCATTCCTGGTCCTACTAAACAAACACTCCACGTGGCCAGATTCCACACTTCTGGAAACCCTAAAGAGCATGGCCAAGAAGGTGGAGACAAAGGGAGTACCCCCAATCCTGGAGAAGCCCCAGAGTTGGCTTATGAGGCCCCCTGCAGGCCCTCTCCTTGACTCCTTTGTATACATCGTTTGCTTAGCTCATTCTTCAGAATACAAGCAGTTTATTAAAAAAAAAAAAAAATTTTTTTTTTTAAAGGGACTTTACCTGGTGGTCCAGTGGTTAAGAGTCTGCCTTCCAATGCAGGGGACTCGGGTTCAATCCCTGGTCTAGGAAGATCCAACATGCCACAGGACATCTAAGTGGGTGTGCCACGACTAAGACCCAATGCAGCCAAATAAATAATTTTTTAAAAAAGCCATTATAGCAGACACACTGACTGCAAGCAACAAACTTTTTAAGAAAAGACCAATGGATTCATATTTCTACCAGAAAAAAGTTTTTATTAAAGAAACAGTATATAATAGTATTTTAAGGAATTTTCTGAGTAATTTACCTGAGCAGTAATATGGAAATATGGAAAACCCTTCTTTTATCAATAAAACTGTATAAAAGAACATTTTACTAGACCCAATTACTATGATTATCTACCAAATACTGAACCTTTAACCATATGCAGGCTCTAGGCTAAATACTCTACATAATCTCATATAATCTTTTTTTCCATATAATCTTTACCATATCAAGGAACTAAGGCTTAGAAAGGATAAAAATAAATGCAGGTCTGTCTACCCCAATCGTCCTGCATTGCTGTCTCATTGTTTTATGTACATGCCCAATTGCATCCATTTTAAACTCTGTCAAAATAGGAATTAGGTCTTCCACTTATCTACACAGTACCATGAAACTCAAGCAAAGGTCAGAGCATTAAAAAGCATTTAAATACATGCTGACTGAACTTCAGTACCAAATAATTCATTGTTTAACAGCCCTATCTCATCAAATTCTATAGAACTTCTTAAGGAGGCATTTGAGCCCATCAGATCAGATCAGATCAGTCACTCAGTCATGTCCAACTCTTTGTGACCCCATGAATCGCAGCACGCCAGGCCTCCCTGTCCATCACCAACTCCCGGAGTTCACTCAGACTCACATCCATCGAGTCAGCGATGCCATCCAGCCATCTCATCCTCTGTCGTCCCCTTCTCCTCCTGCCCCCAATCCCTCCCAGCATCAGAGTCTTTTCCAATGAGTCAACTCTTCGCATGAGGTGGCCAAAGTACTGGAGTTTCAGCTTTAGCATCATTCCTTCCAAAGAAATCCCAGGGCTGATCTCCTTCAGAATGGACTGGTTGGATCTCCTTGCAGTCCAAGGGACTCTCAAGAGTCTTCTCCAACACCACAGTTCAAAAGCATCAATTCTTTGGCGCTCAGCCTTCTTCACAGTCCAACTCTCACATCCATCCATGACCACAGGAAAAACCAGAGCCTTGACTAGACGAACCTTTGTTGGCAAAGTAATGTCTCTGCTTTTGAATATGCTATCTAGGTTGGTCATAACTTTCCTTCCAAGGAGTAAGCGTCTTTTACTTTCATGGCTGCAGTCACCATCTGTAGTGATTTTGGAGCCCAGAAAAAT
>NW_011494948.1:13402362-13422507 GCF_000754665.1 Bison bison bison
CATTTTCTGAATGTTGAGCTTTAAGCCAACTTTTTCACTCTCCTCTTTCACTTTCATCAAGAGGCTTTTGAGTTCCTCTTCACTTTCTGCCATAAAGGTGGTGTCATCTGCATATCTGAGGTTATTGATATTTCTCCCGGCAATCTTGATTCCAGCTTGTGCTTCTTCCAGCCCAGCGTTTCTCATGATGTACTCTGCATATAAGTTAAGTAAGGAGGGTGACCATATACAGCCTTGACGAACTCCTTTTCCTATTTGGAACCAGTCTGTTGTTCCATGTCCAGTTCTAACTGTTGCTTCCTGACCTGCATACAAATTTCTCAAGAGGCAGGTCAGGTGATCTGGTATTCCTATCTCTTTCAGAATTTTCCACAGTTTATTGTGATCCACACAGTCAAAGGCTTTGGCATAGTCAATAAAGCAGAAATAGATGTTTTTCTGGAACTCTCTTGCTTTTTCTATGATCCAGCGGATGTTGGCAATTTGAGCCCATGGCCACTGTTTTCTGAAGAGGGAGGTAGGGTTGGGTACGACCACACATGTGTCTCTTCCTCCCTTTGCACCAGAACCCAAGGACCATGAAAAATTCTAACAACAAATGAACTGAAGAAGACAAACCCTGGAGCCTGTGGAGATGCCCCCTCAACTGAACACAGGAATGAAAACAAAAATGTTTCCGGGAAAGCATTCGCATCTGTCATGTGTACAGAATTAAGTCTTAGATTGTAAGACCTGAGGCTTGGTCAACATCTTTTCTGACTGAAGACAAAGTAGTGGAAACTAAAGTCAAAAACAGGATTCATAGGCTAGTGTGTATGTATCTTTAATTCAGTATTAACTTTATCTAATGTCATGTGACTATTTATTCAACCCAAACTGACACAGAAAAAAAATTTACAAATTTAACAACCAATCCAAGTGAAGTGAAGTCGCTCAGTCGTGTCCAACTCTTTGTGACCCCGTGGACTGTAGCCTACCAGGCTCCTCTGTCCATGGGATTTTCCAGGCAATAGTACTGGAGTGGATTGCCGTTTCCTTTTCCAGGGGATCTTCCCAATCCAGGGATTGAACCCGGGTCTCCCGCATAAACCCAAGACCTAATTATTCCATGTATGCTCTCTTCCCCCAACTTTCCATAGTTTCACATTCTTATTAAACAATTTCAAATCTTACCAGTATTAAGGATGGATAAAAAAGAAATGAGAAGGGAAAATGAGGCAAAGACGAGCCACCTTGTTGTTCTAACCAAAGGCAAGCAAAGAGAAGAAAGCCAATAGAGAGAGAGAGATTCGGAACCTTTGTTTCCACTTATCTGTACTTAGTCACCATGTGCAGTTAAGAGCCAGCTTTATTTTCTTAAACCTTTTTGATGTCTTCAGGCACATTCAAAAGTGCTAAGGGGCCTCATCTCTAACATCCCCCCTACATACTTAGGCCTAAAGTTATTAAAATCATCTGTAATAGATAAAATGTAAACAGGACCTAAAGTGAAAAATGGAACATGTGAATGTAATCTAGTGATTTATGGCATTATCCGTTGACTTGTGAGTCTGGCATGGACAATAGGGAGCAGGGCACAGACCGAGTCAAAGGCAAGCCAGCAAGGCACCCGCCACATTGCTCCCATTAGGAAGGTGGGCAGAGTTTCTCCACCCAGCCAGCCCCGCACTGCAGGCAGGGGCGTCCGAACATCACAACGGGATCTCCAAACCCGCGATTCATTGCACTCTCCTTGCTCAGAACTCATACAAGCAACCTGGCAACTATATTTTGGCTCCTACTCTTAATTTTTCTATAAGGAAAGTACACTCTGGCCAGCAAAAGCGATTTTCTAGGCCTCCTCAGCAGATGTGTCTCATTCTAAACTGAGAAATAGGCATTTTGGTTAGCACACCAGTCTCCCTTGGCCTGGTTAGTGCTAAGGCACGCCCAGGGGTGACGGCTCTACTCTTGGGGTGCTGACAAGCAAGATCCTCTGCCAGCGAGAAGCACTGCCACAGAAAGCAATGCTGTCTCTACGAATCAGACATTTTCCCAGAAACAATCCTGTTCCATCAGCCCGCATCAGACTTCCAACGCCCTCCACCTAGACTGAAGGGTGGCTGCAGAAGCTAACTGTAGGTCCTGCTTGCACACGGTTTAGCTCAAACTAGCTTTCAGATGAGCTACGATCTGGAGACAACAGTGTTTGTGAAAGTGTGAGGTGCACACAGCCCATTCAGCATGCCAAATGCAGGTGGGCACCCAAATAACCGTACAACAGTAACGGCCAGGCTAGTAGATTTTGCAGCTTTAGTCCCTTTCACTTTTTGAGAGATTATATTGCCCTCTTGTGGGAAATGGGAAGGTAAAGTTTCACCAAGTTTCCTTTATCCAGGGATACCACGGAAAGAACAAGCCCCTGCTTGGGGCAAGAGCAGAAGGTCACCACTCCAATGTGGGCAACTAACTGTCACACCTTTTCATTTTTCTACAGAAACAAGGTGCAGACTTCTTAAAAATCAGGAAATATCACATGCTAGCAATCAATTCCTTTTTAGATTTCTTTTATAATGTGGATCATTTTTAAGTCTTTCTTGAATTTGCTACAATATTGCTCCTGATTTATGTTTTGGTTTTTTGGTCCCAAGGCACGTGAGATCTTAGCTCCCCAACCAGGGATCAAATCCGCAACCCCTGCATTGCGAGGCGAAGTCTTAACCACTGGGCTGCCAGCGAAGTCCCAACCAGTTCCTTTTTCGAGGGAAATATTTGGCAAGCTCCCCATTTGTGAACCAGGTATTGCACAGTCGTTTGCAGAATAGTCTGGTGAGCCTGGAATACAGGCTGGTAGAATCATTAGCACACCAAGGATAGTTAGTATACCGGTGTCAGCACAGCGTGGGGAGCTTGGAACTGAGGGTCCAAGTAGGGAACAGCTAGAAAGGCAGGTGGGCTCTTGAGTGATAGTCTGTCCTCTACTGATGGACAGCTATCAAAGTCTGAACGAAAGCCACGGCCTGATCCAAGTTTTAGAAAAACTGCTGTTGGAAATAGCACTGTGACTAGTCCTAGCTACAGCAGAAATACAGACAGAACCAAGGAGCTCAAGTAAGCACCATCTCCCCACCTCCACCCCACACACAGCAGGATGCTGTATCCGTGGGTGGAATCGGCTTGCTCAGATTGAAGGGTTCCTGAGAGAAGAGCACAGAGTATCAGGACGGCCACAGCTCTGTCTCAGGTATTACCAGATGTCTCCTCTGCCCACAATCAGAATATGAGACCTCCCACCATGGAGGCTCCACAGGGGAAGTGAAGCCAGTGGTGCTGACTGTGCTCCTGTGGAGGTGAGGGCCTCCGTGAACAAGACCACGAGACAGGCCAGGGAGACCTGGAAAGCATTAAAACCTCCCTGCAAGATTTGACTCACACTTAAGGGGGGCCAGGAGGCAGGCAGGGAAGGGGGGCTGAAGTGAGAGGTCCTGTCCCAAGGGGGACTGAGAGGCAAGGCAGAGCTCCAAACAGAAGACACTTCTTGCTGATGGTGATGAAGGCTGATGAGTGCCGGCATCACGTGTCAAGGCTAGGTCCAAACAACCCTTGCCAAAAAACTCCTGGAAGAACAGACCACATCTTTACCTTGCTTCTTTTTAATCAATGACTGGAAAGATCTGAAAGGCTCAAAACCATGTTTCTTCTCCTTAAAGAAACACATGCCTTTTGTTTTTGAGATCAATTCTCCACGAAGGAGCTGTGTGTTACTTAACGTGCACTCTGCAGCCCACCTGCATCAGAATCATGAGGGTTTAGTGTTAAAACTTGCAGATTCCTGGACCTCAGACCCACAGAGTCAAACTATATGGAGGCAGGGCCCAGGAATTCATGTCTTTCAAAGAGCCTTCCAGCAGATTCTTAAGCACACTTAAGCTGGAGAACACTGAAATTTCAAACCTTTGCATGCAGTGGGGAAAGCTGTGTGTCTCTCCAAGGACAATAGTATAAGATTCATTCCTGCAATGCAGCCATCACTACAAGACTATCAAATCATAATCCATGGTTTGAGAATGCCTCTAGCCAAGTGATTCTCAACCAGGGCGATTTTACCACTCACCCCGCCCAGGGAACATGTAGAAATATCTGGAAACAATTTTTACTGTCCCCAGCGGGTTGGTACCACTGGTATCTAGTGGTTAGAGGCCAGGATTCCAGCTAAACATCCAACCATGCACAGGACAGGTCTTCTCCACATCAAAAATGCCAAAATGGGCCACAGCTGAGAAAAGGGAAAGTGTTAGTAGCTCGGTCATGTCCGACTGTTTGCAATCCCACAGACTGTAGCCCGCCAGGCTCCTCTGTCCGTGGGATTCTTCAGGCAAGAATACTGGAGTGGGTAGTCATTCCCTTCTCCAGGGGATTTTCCCAATTCAGGGATCGAACCCACGTCTCGTGCATTGCAGGCAAATTCTTAACTGTCTGAGCCACCAGGGAATCCCTGCTCTAATTTTATTTTCCTATGTTGGTACAGAAATGTAAACAAACTAATTTGCAGCAATTTTTTTTTTTTTAACTGCCTAACATCTGACACCCTTCCTTTGAGGGATTCCCAATGATGTTTACCTCATGAGAGGTGTTTCCCACCTCCAGAAACCAAAGAGTAAAACATCCTTCCCAGCCCCCAACTCCACAGAGAGGCCCGAGCACGTGACCACAGCACAGCACATCAGAAACTCCCGTCTGGGGACTTGCCGGGGGTCCAGTAGTTGAGAATCCACCTTACAATGCAGGGGATGCAGGTTCAGTCCCTGGTCAGGGAACTAAGATCCCACGTGACACGAGGCAACGGTGCTGCAGCTGCTGAGACCACTGGCTCCAGAGCCCACGCGCCACAACCAGGGAGTCTGCGCCTGACCACGAAAGATCCCACGACTAAGGCCAGACACAGCAAAACGAATAAATAGATGTTTTTAAAAGGAAAGAAACTTCAATCTGGAAATGTTAATGTAGAACAAGTGATGCAAAAATAAATACAAAGCGGGGTTAGAGTGCAGAACCTGTCGCCAAGGAGGGGCGGTGGCAGGACAGGACTGTGTCCGGGGCAGCAGCTGCACCAGCAGCGTCCTCACCGGGTGGCTGCTGGAGAGGGACTTGGGCTGTGGCTCTGACCCTCTGGCCTCTTTCCCTACCCTCCCATCTGCCATCCAAGGCTCTTCACTCTTCCCATTTATTCTGTTTCACTGCACTACAGCTTTTCATTTGTTTAAACCTGCTTAAACCAGCCAATGCCCATTTCCATTGCTTCAGCCAGGAATTCTGTATACTAAAACCATTCTAAAAGCTCTTGTTGGTACCAGCAGCATCATTAAAAGAGGATGGAACCACACCAAGTTCCTACACCTCAGGCAGGGACTAGAAGCTTCAGAAGCAAAGGGCAGCAGAACAGAAAGCCTCAATCCACACACGGTGATGACTCCGAGCAGACACCCAACTGCACCACAAGGATGGAAGACCTGGACCTAGTCACTGAGGCTTGCTTTATGGTACTGTATTATGTGAGCTTATTTAAGATTCCTCACGTTCCTTTTGGAGAAGAAAGCACCTTAATAAAATCTATTTCTAGACTGAGCAGTGGAAGCGAAACAGGAAGGCTTGAGTCATGCAAGTGTCAGAATTTCAGGAACTGCCATCATTGGCAGCAAAGAGCAAGGAGAGCTTCCAAGCCCACAGCCCAGCTTAGAAAAGGCTTCGAGGTGGTGTGCAGTGGCACGTCACAAGGCAAGAGACGCATGGATCACCCTAGCGCAAGAACGAAACACATCTCAAAAGTCCATCTGCTGGGACTTCCCTGGTGGTCCAGCGGTGAAGAATCCACTTGCCAATGCAGGGGACTCAGGTTCGATCCCTGGCTCAGGAAGATATGCCATGGGGCAACTAAGCACCTGGGCCACAACTACTGAGCCTGTGCTCTTCAACAAGGGGAGCCACTGTAACGAAAAGACCTCGCACCATAGAGCAGCCCCACCCGCTGTGACCAGAGAAAGCCTGCACACAGCAACAAAGACCCAGCCAGTCCAAAATATTTTTTTTTAATTCCATATACTGGCTGTTAGACTTGAATACATTTTCCACAGAAATATTGCTTCACATGGTGGCTAGAGTCCCAGACTAGCCCACATAAGCCTCCTATACATGAACTCCTATATGTGAACATAACCAGGGAAAGTTATGGAAGTGAAGACAAAGCTTCTTTATAAATTACCTGAAGGTTATCAGAGGGCTCTCAGAAAACCAGGGGTACCAAGCACAGAGGCAGGTTCAGCAGGAGCAGTGGATGAGGCCACGAGGCGCAAGCATGCTGCACCGATGCTTTAAGCGTTAAATAGAAACGCCTTAACTGTCTTAACTTCCTTGGTTTGCCAGGCACATACAGATCTCAGCTTATCCTTCATATCGCATGCACCCATTGTTCTTTCCTCCGCAGTAGTCTTTCAAGTTTAATCATCATATTAGAATAAATGCTATTCTCCCCTTCCAGAAATCTGGGTTTTCCGTGCTGAAGGGGACCCTATAGATCCTTTCGTCAAAGCTCCTGAACCCTTTCCACAGGACCCCAACGGGTACACACCCAGCTCAGAGGCCAAAGACTGGCCCCTTCCAGTCCCTATAGTTCTCACTGCTGCAAAATTCTTCTTTCTTTGTATTGGCCCCAGTTCAGCTTTCCTGGAGTGACCACTCAGTGATCTTAGGTCTGCCCTCCTAACAACCCAGAACAAGCCTAAATGACTATCTATCCATCCACTGATCTTGTCAAGTTCAAGTTCTCTCACTTCCAGAATACACTCCCCATAACCTGACCTTCATGATTACTTATTGGTATTATTTAAAAAATACAGTGCCCAAATGGACAAGCAGCCTTCCGCTGAGATCTGATCAAGCCCAAGTCCAAGGACATAATTATATCTGCTGACCTGCACACCCTACTGCCATTTGATTTGAAACAAAATTAATGTTTCTTATCAGTCACATCACACCATTAAGATCATACTAAATGTGGAACTTCCCTGGCGGTCCAGTGGCTAAGACTCTGTGCTCCCAGTGCAGGGGGCCCTGGTTTCATTCCTCGTCAGGGAACTAGATCCCACATGTCACAACTAAGAGTCCCCGTGCCACAACTAGAGATCCCCAATGCCGCAATGAAGATCGAAGATCCCACGTGCTGTGATTAAGACCCAGCATAGCCAAACAAATAAATTTTTTTTAAAGGATCATATTAAATTGTGGTTAAGCAAAACCCCCAAGACCTTTTCACAGACTATGGCCAAGATAAATGTCTCCCATGATGAATACTTAGAACTGATTTTTCATCCCAACTGTAGACCTTCATGTTTACTCTTGTTAAGTCTCAGCTTGGTTTTGGGCCCTGCATTCCAGCCTGTCAAGATAAGTTTGAATCTTGATTCTGTCGTCTATCACTTGCTCTCTTCTTCTCATTTTGTGTTTTCAGTACATGTGATAAGGATGACTTCTATGTCTTCATCCAAGTTTTGATAAAAATGTTGGACAGAGCTAATGACAGAGTCCTGTGGCATGGTGCTAGTGATACTGTTCCAAGCAGGCAAAAAACCATCAGTCAACACTCTAATGGGCCTGCTTGTTCAATGAGCTAGGAATCACCTCATTATACTATCATCTAATCCATCTTTCACCAACTTTACCTACAAGGATAATTTGACAAGAGGCCAATCCTTTGTCTAATCATTTTTTTCCTTCCCCTCCCCTCTTACACAAAATAGCCCCTTCCTCTAACTGCTCAGTTTAGATCATGTAACTCCCACAACTCAACTGATTGGACCAAGGACCAAACTCAACTGACCCTGGATGCCAGAGGAACCTAGAATCATAGGCTGATCCAACCAGGCCCTCTTCCCCTTGAAACGTGGAGACTGAACTCCTCTGAACTCTTGGTAGCCTCTTTGGTTAACAAAAATGGTAAGCAATGCAAAGTTAGGGCTAGGCACCTACACACGCATCAGACATACCGCCAAGATCAAACATCATGAGGCCTGAGAAGGACACTCACTCATTCTAAGCGGCTCCTCAGGAAGTGCTGGCAAAGTCTAGAGGACAGCTGTCCACCCTCAGCTCTGTGACACATCTCCACTTTCCCCTCACTTCTCCAAGATCACCAACAGAGGCACCAGGAGACCTCTGCACACACCTTCAGAACCCCGAGACGTAAAGTCTCTGGGCCTAGGAAAAAAAGCTATTATGGACAATAGGGGCTACCTTCATTGTCTGATGATCGCTAACTTTTTTTATTTTAGTTTTATTGTGGTAAGAACACTTAACATAAGCACTATCCCTCTAATTTTCAGTGCACAATACAGTATTGGTGACTCCAGGTACCATGCTGTACAGCAAATCTCTCCACGTTCTTCATCTTACACAACTGAACTGTGTGCTGATAGTGAACTCCCCACCCCCCCTTCCCTCACCCCCTGGCAACCATCATTCCACCCTGATTCTATGAATTCAACTATTTTAGACAAAAGGATGAGTACAATCACATTTGTCTTTTATGACTACCTTATTTTACTTAGCATAACATCCTTGAAGTTCATCCGTGTTGTCACATATTACAGCATTTCCTCATTTTTTTAAACCAAATAATATTTTACTGTGTGTATATGCAACATATTCTTTATCCACTCATCCATCAGTGACATTTAGGTTGCTTCCACACCTTGGCTATTGTGAATAATGCTGCAACAAACAAGAGGGTGCTGAGAGCTCTTCGAGAGCCTGATATCTACTCTTTCAGATTAAAACCTAGAACTGGGATTGATGGATCATACAAGTAGCTCTACTTTTGCTTTTTTGGGAACCCACCATACTGTTTCCATGATGGCTGCACCATCTTGCATTCCCACCAACAACATGAAAAGGCAGCCTACAGAATAGGATAACATATGTCCAATGTTAAATTCCAAACCATCTAAAGGAACTCATATAACTCAATAGCAAAAAGAAAAATTTGATTTTAAAATGGGCCTAGGACTTGAACTGACATAGGCTTATGGAAAAAATGTCCACTACAAAATCATCAGGGAAATGCTCAAAGCTACAACGAGATACCCCCTTCACACTGTTATCAACAAACAAAACTGATGATCACTGACTTGGAGAAGTCCAAAGATGTTAACGGACCTGAATGACTTCACAAACCTCATCATTAATCAAAACCAGGACTAGAATCCAAACATACTGACTCACTGTCTCTAATTCTTTCCCTGTCACCATCCACTGCCCTCCCATTTGAAGCAGGATATAAAACAAACAAGGGATTCGATCAGTTCTCTGCTTTTCATCTTGAGTTCTTGTTCTCAGATATTATAGGCTTTATTTGGAAAACACAGTTAAAGTATACTTGAAGGAGAAAATGGACAATTGAAGCGGAAAAATTTGTTTTTTTAAAAATGATACTATTTTTTAAATTAACTGACCAGTACAAGCAGAAATTTAAGGTATTCCTTATCTTACAACTTAATTTGATTAAGCATGAGGGACTTGGAACTTTGCTGGTGATCCAGTGGTTGGGAATCCACCAATCCTAGGGACATGGGTTTGATCCCTGGTCTGGGAAGATCCCATGGGCCGTGGAGCAACTAAGCCTGTGTGCTGCAACTCCTGAGCCCAGGTGCCTAGGGCCCATGCTCTGCAATAAGAGAACCACTGCAACGGCTTCTGCCAGAGGCTGAAGTCCCTGCCTGTGCACCACGAGGAGGAGCGGCCCCCTCACTGCAACTGGAGAAAGCTGGCGCACGGCATCAGGCCCAGCACAGCCAGTAAATAAAGAAAAGAATGACGGACTTTTGGATACCTGGATGTCTAAACTACGTGGATAGATTTGGCTACGTGGTTAACTTGACAGCCATTTAGAAACACTGCCATTTCCTTTTAGAGACACAATTACAGATGCTTCAAAGTTATTCTGAACCAGCCCATAAAGAAAACTCCAGAATAGAATGGAAGAGAATGTTATATGATAAGGATGCCTTTAATGCCCTGGTCATTGAACTTAAGGCTTGGAAAGCCCTAAACCGAACAGAAACTTAAAGTCTGTTACTGTCAGTCAGAACTTGAGAAATACAGTCATTGCTGGACTCAGTGTAGATAGACAGTCTTGCAAGGACTGAGAGCCTCCCAGCTGTGTCAAGGGTAGTTTCGATCTTTGCAGACGATCCCTATCCTCCACATTTAGTTGAGTTCCCCAAGCACTTTAGCACATCACTCTGCTTTCATTCTCTGCAGAGCATTTAACTACCTACCAGTTACTAAGGGCTTCCCAGGTGGCTCAGTGGTAAAGAACCTGCTTGCCAATGCAGGAGGCATAGGTTCAATCCCCAGGTCGAGAAGATCCCCTGGAGAAGGAAATAGCAACCCGCTCCAGTATTCTTGCCTGACAAATCCCATGGACCCAGGAGCCTAGTGGGCTACAGTCCATGGAGTCGCAAAGAGTCAGACACGACTGAGCAACTTAACAACAACCAGTTAATAAACAAAATTAACTCTCTCTCCTAGAGTGCAAGCTCTCCATGAGAGAGGAGATCTTGTTCACACTTCTCAGAGCTTCACAACCTAGCACACAGACCTACATCTTCTTTATATTTATAGAATAACACTTATCTGCGCTCTTTGCAATATATGCCAGGCCTTGTTTATTTGCTTAATAAAGGCACAATCCTCACAAAAACCCTCTGAGGTAGGCTCTGTTGTCATCTGCATTTTTTTTTCTGGCCAAACCATGCAGCAACCCATGTCCCCTGCGTTGGGAGAGCAGAGTCTTACCCTATCGTCACCTGCATTTTACAGATGCGGACACTAGCACACAGGAGGAGACTATGCTGTCAGATGGTTCGACAAGACACCGTGGGTGAGCAGAAAGGCTCGGAATTGAACCCATGGGGTCTGGCTTCACAATCTCTGCCAAGTCCTGCACCCAGCTGGCTCTCATAGTAAATCATCAGTAAGTTATCTGTTGAATTTCAAAAAATGCCAAGAATGAAATGGAGACTATATACTTTAAAAATATATATTAAGAACTATAAATCCATTCAGATCTAACTGAATAACAGGTTTAAGTTAGGCCTGATTCAGATACTGGATATTTATTTTAACAGAAAAAAGAGGAAAATGCTGCTCCTTTAAGTACTTCTTTGGGGGAGAAGAGTGTTTTATCTGTTATTTGCCTGTTCCAATCCATCAACGGCTCTCTCTGCCCTGAGAGCTCCCGTTCTGAGGCCCTGACAGGCCCCTGAGCGCTCCGTGTGGGTGTGATGTCTCCACATCTGTCTAGGCTCCTGGTGTGGACATGCCCCCACCACCATAACGTTTTCCTTCAGAGCTCGTCATACCACACCAGGCCTGTTAAGCAGTTTTCACCCCCGTCTTCCACTTGCACAGGCTTCCCTGACAGCTCAGTGGTAAAGAATCCGCCTGCAACGCAGGAGACCCAGGAGGCTCCGGTTTGATCTCTGGGTCAGGAAGATCCCCTGGAGGAGGAAATGGCAACCCACTCCAGTATTCTTGCCTGGAGAATCCCATAGACAGAGGAGCCTAGTGGGCTACAGTCCACGGGGTCGCAAAGAGTTGGACACAACGGAGCACATTCCACTTGCACAAGCTTCCACAGCCACAAAGCAGCAGAGTCAGGGTTCAAAACCAGGCGCTCTGACTCTGGCACTGCCTCTCCTGACCACCCCAGGAAAGCAATTCCCCTCCTAGAGCACGCCCTCCCAGTGGTCCGGGACGTGCCACCTCTGCAGTCCCGCGTCACTCATCACATTCATCCTGTGCATTTGTAGCTTAGCTACTCCCACCCCTCCCCCCATGAGACACTTCATTTCCTCAAATGAAATACTTGTTATCAATGGAGGGTACAGTGTTTAAAACTATCCAGGGCAGGACGGAATTGGAGCACACTTTCTCTAAACTCATCCACTTAGAAACTCTAAGACTAAGTAGATCATTTTAACTACTGTAATTTGAATTACCACAAAGTTGTACTCTGCAATTTCCTAATATCTAAAATTTGACTAATAATACATATTGACTTATACTCTTTTTATAAGATTAAAGGTATTTACGAACAAACACTAATTCCAATATCACAAAAATACCATTATTTTTAAACAGGATATAACATTTGAGTGCGTAAGTTTACAACAAAAATAATTCAATGTTAAAGTGAAAGGTTCCCCGCCCCCCCACTTGGCTTCTCTATCTGGATTCTGTTAAAGATAAAAAGCCACCAGCAAGCATCTATTAAAAGCTGCTCTTTGTCTTTTTTTCTTAATAAGAATTTATGAAGTCAATTTTATTTAAATTAAAAACAAGAATTCTTCTTGAAACATGTAATATCAAACCAACTCCTCGATTTTTTTTTCCCCTTCCTCTTAATTTGTAACAGAGACTCTAAGAAAATAAAATCTAAGGTTAAGGAAATTTCCACCAATGTGAAGAAAATATTTTCCAAAATTAAAATAACAAGTTCCTCCCTGGTTAACATAACTGATTTAAGTTGCAGATACATGGCTGCCCCTGAGATCACCTTCCTCCCCAGCCCCGTACAAGGGCCAAATCCACATCCTTTTCAGCAATTTGCAAGTCCTCTATGGGACTACCTTTTTTATGAAATGCTGCACATACTACCAATGCTACATAAATATTTCATGATACATTACCCAGGCCTGGAATTTCCTGCAAGATTGCATGAAGTCTTTAAAACAGTGTACTGCAAGTCATAAAATAATCAGATATAAAAGTAAGCTGGATCAATCCCTTGATTAACCACAATTTTTTTTAACAAGAATTTCAGAAAAAATAGTGTTACTACAACTTAATCTCAAGAGAGAGATTTGCTATTTATATTACTTTACTAAAAGGCTTTTAGAATTATACTTTATTTTTTAACATTAGGTAATATGTCTCAACTGGACAGGAGCCCTCCCATTATCATCTACAGTCAAAAATGACCCAGTATGACTTGAAGGCAGATGGCAGACTGAATTGTAACATCTAGCAGTCTGATACACAGTAAAAGATGAATAAAATTTAACTGTTGACCTAATTGTCCCTTAATCTTAATAAAATATGTTCTCGGATATTAAAATTAATGCTTCAAATTCCTTGTCTGTAAAATAAAAGCTGGGAACCATTAAGATCCCTTCTAGCTTTAAAAGGCTGATTGACAATTTATTTTATCCTCAGCCCTTCCCCCCCACCCCACCTGTCCCAGTTGCAAATTTAGTCATCTGGGATAAGAACAGCTCTGTAAACAGAAAACACCCCCAGGGAAAATGAAGGCTAAGATCAAGGAATCGAATTTCCAAACTAAGCAACGTTCCCCGTGTTGCAAGACAAAGGTAATAATATATGAGAAAATGGTTTTAAAATTTTTAAATTTTCAAAACACTAGAGAAATGGTGGTCTAATATTGAAGACTATGAAAGTCTGGCATTTTTTTCAGGATCAGGAAGGGCTGGGGACATTCAGACAATCTCAGTATGTACAAAAGCAGGGTCTCTACACTCGAACGCTCAGACACTTCAAAGAAGCTGTTGTGTCAAGAAAAGTGATGAGATGGTTAGAAACAATTTTTAAATGCTTACCTTGCTGTATTTCTACATCTCATGAATATGTTTGGTTATCTGGCATTGACTGTATTGAAAAAGAAATTATAACACTTTATGGTAATAAACCAATTGCCAGATTTTTGGTTGCCAGATTTTGGGGTACTGTTGTGGACAGAAAGCCTTGGGCTCAATTCAGGTAAATGCGTCTGGTTTTTTAAAACCAGCAAAGCTCTTTAAAAAGTTTCATGAGGGGTTGAAGTCTCCAGATTTAAATACCTGCAACACCTCCTGGATCATCGAAAAAGCATGAGAGTTCCAGAAAAACATCTACTTCTGCTTTATTGACTACGCCACAGCCTTTGACTGTGTGGATCACAACAAACTATGGAAAATTCTTCAAGAGATGAGAATACCAGACCATCTGATCTACCTCCTGAGAAATCTGTATGCAGGTCAAGGAGCAACGGTTAGAACTGGACATGGAACGACAGACTGGTTCCAAATCGGGAAAGGAATAAGACAAGGGTGTATATTGTCACCCTATTTAACTTATATGCAGAGTACATCATGAGAAATGCTGGACTGGATGAAGCACAAGCTGGAATCAAGATTGCCAGGAGAAATATCAATAATCTCAGATATGAAGACGACACCACCCTTATGGCAGAAAGAGAAGAAAACTAAAGGGCCTCTTGATGAAAGAGAAAGAGGCGAATAAAAAATTTGGCTTAAAACTCAACATTCAGAAAACTAAGATCATGGCATCTGGTCCCATCACTTCATGGAAAATAGACGGGGAAACAATGGAAACACTGAGAGACTATTTTTCTGGGCTCCAAAATCACTGCCGCTGGTGACTGAAACCATGAAATTAAAAGATGCTTGCTCCTTGGAAGGAAAGTTATGACTGGCCTAGGCAGCATATTAGAAAGCAGAGACATTACTTTGCCAACAAAGGTCCATTTAGTCAAAGCGATGGTTTTTTCAGTAGTCATGTAGGGATGTGAGAGTTGGACTATAAGGAAAGCTGAATGCCAAAGAACTGATGCTTTTGAACTGTGGTGTTGGAGAAGACTCTTGAGAGTCCCTTGGACTGCAAGGAGATCCAATCAGTCCATTCTAAAGGAAATCAGTCCTGAATATTCATTGGAAGGATTGATGCTGAAGCTGAAACTCCAATACTTTGGCCACCCGATGCGAAGGACTGACTCACTGGAAAAGATCCTGATGCTGGAAAAGATAGAACATGGGAGGAGAAGGGGATGACAGAGGATGAGATGGTTGGATGGCATCACTGACTCGATGGCATCACTGACTCGATGGACATGAGTTTGAGCAGGCTCTGGGAGTTGGTGATGGACAGGAAAGCCTGGTGTGCTGCAGTCCATGGGGCCGCAAAGAGTCAGACATGAATGAACAACTGAACTGAACACCTTCTCTTTGTCATCTGTGATCTACCCCTCAATGTATACCACTTCCTGAGCTCTGCTGGGTCCTAACTGTAACTGCTCATTTTAGAAAACTTAAGGTAAATCTATTTTTAAAAAAAGAAAAGAAAAACCCAGAACAAGGTATTGTTTTCCTTTTAGGCTGATCTGGCAGTGAGTTGGTCAGGAGAAGGCTGCCATCTTGTGGCCAAAAGGAAGAACTGTCTCCAAGAGTTCTATTCCTCCAGCCTGCAGCAGCGGCTCCCACAAAAGAAGCCTACCTATCCAGGGAGGAAGTCTACCCATTCAGGGCTCCATGTACATCCTGAGCCTCCCCAACAAGAACAACAAAGAGTTCAAAAATCAAAGTTGAAAGGACATTAAAGAACTATTTGCTCGAAGCCTTTGAAAGAAGAGGAAAGAAGAGATAGGGGCTTCCCTCCCTGGCTGGCAGGCCCACAGGCCTCCTAATTTTAAAAACATGGGGGAACTGAAGCCATAGGAGACCAGGTGGACTCACTCAGAATCAAGGCCCCCCTCTCCCACTGAAAGGTTGTCTCATCTGACCATAGGGTTCATCTTCACGCATGCTTTTCCGCTAGATTTCTCATCACTTTTTCCCATAACCTCAGGCTGGCAAAGTAAAAAATGTTTGACTTCCATAGCTTAGAGAACACCTATGAAATTCCTTGCATTCCTTCCCTACCCATTTCTGAACAGGCTTAATTGGAGGTGAGGAGAAAGACTTCCAAATAATAAGACTCTGGGTCAGTGATGCCCAATATAACCCTGCAATGATGGAAATGTTCCCTGGTTGTACTGTGCAATAGAACTGCACACATGTAGCTACTGAGTATTTCGAATGACACTACACACACAACTGAGTACATGACTGAAGAACTGACACTTTAACTTTAAATACTTTAGATGAAGTTGCCACACGTGACTAGTAGCTAATCTAGGAGACAGCAGAGCTCGCCTCCCTAATCCATTCCAGCCTATCACCTTGACAAACAAAATCCATCTGTTTATTCAAAAAGATACGTTTTGACTGCTCAACAGAGAATAGTGTGTTAATATTATACAGCACACACACAAATAGAAAACATGGGCTCTGCTTTCCAAGAATATACAAAGAGGGGAGAAAGCATGCAGGCAGGTAACTAGAACCATTAACATAAAATGGGGTCCCTCTCTGATGGGGAGCTACAGGGTTGGGTTAGCAAGACGTGCAACTGACACAGGGCCTTAAAAGGTCGTGGAGCAGAGAAGGGACACAGATACTTAAAAAGGAGGGCAGCAAAGGCAAGGGAACAGAGACAGGAAGCCACAGGGTCTGCTTAGGGGAGGACAGGAAGCCTAATCCAGTGTAAGGAGCGGTTTCATGGAAGGGGATCATAGACAGAACTGGAAAGGTACATAAGGACCCATTTCCAAACTTAAACATTAGAGACCCAAGGGGAAAACAATGAGATTTAAAAGGAAGATTTAAATGAGATTTAAATGAGATTTAAATATAGCCTGTAAAGGAGGAAGGCTCAAAACTTTAAAGATGGTTAGATGCTGGGGATGGTGGAAGAGATGGTTCAAGTTTTTAAACCCGAGATAACAAGACAAGAATGTCCTCTCTTATCACTTTTATTCAACATAGTTTTGAAAATCCTAGTCATGGCAATCAGAGACAAACAAATAAAAATAAAAGGAATCCAAATTGGAGACGTAAAACTGTCACTATTTGCAGATGACATGACACTAGACATAGAAAATATTAAAGATGTTACCAGAAAATTGCTAGAGCTCATCAATGAATTTGGTAATGTTGCAGAATACAAAATTAATACGCAGAAATCTCTTGCATCCCTGTACACTGACAATGAAAGATCAGAAAGAGGAATTAAGGAAACAATCCCATTTACCATGACATCAGAAAGAATAAAATATCTAGGGATAAACCTACCTAAGGAGGCAAAAGACTTGTACTCAGAAAACTATAAAATGAAAGAAATCAAAGATGACACAAACAGAGATACCATGCTCTTCGACTAAAAGAATCAATATTGTCAAAATGACAATACCACCCAAAGTAATACACAGATGCAATGCAATCCCTATCAAATTAACGATAGCATTTTCCGCAGAATTAGAACAAAAACCTTTACAATATGTATGAAAATACAAAAGACCCCAAATAGCCAAAGCAAACTTAAGAAAAAAATGGAGCTGGAGGAATCAGGCTCCCTGACTTCAGACTATACTAGAAAGGTGCCTCAAAACAGTATGGTACCGGCACAAAAAACAGAACTATAGATCAATGGAATCGGATAGAAAGTCCAGTGATAAACCCACGCACCTATGGTCCCCAATCTATGATGGAGGAGACAAGAACATACAATGGAGAAAAGAGAGTTTCTTCAATAAGTGATGCTAGGAAAACTGGACAGTTACATGTAGAAGAATGAAATCAGAACACTCTAACACTATACACACACACAACTCAAAATGGATTAAAGACCTAAATGCAAGAAACCATAAGATTCCTAGAAGAAAACATAGGCCGAACACTGACAAAAATCACAGCAAGATCTTTTTTGATCCACCTTTTAGAGTAATGAAAATTAAAATAAATAAACAAGTGGAACTTAAACTCAAAAACTTTTTGCACAGCAGAGGAAACCATATATAAAAAAAGACAACCCACAAAAGGCGAGAAAATAATTGCAAATGAAGTGACCAACAAGGGATTAATCGCCAAAATTACAAATAGCGTATGCAGTTCAATATCAAAAAAACAAACATCCAATCAAAAAATAGGAAGATCTAAATAGACATTTCTCTAAAGAAGACACACAGGTGGCCAAAAAGCACATGAAAAGATGCTCAATATCATTAATTATTAGGGAAGTACGAATCAAAACTACAATGAGGAATCATCTCACACCAGTCAGAATGGCCATCATCAAAAAAAATCTAGAAACAATAAATGTTGGAGAGGGTGCAGAGAAAAGGGAAACCTCCTACACTATTGATGAGAACGTACATTGGTGTGGTTGCTATGGAGAACAGTATGGAGGTGCCTTAAAAAACTAAAAATAGAGCTACCTTGTCATCCAGCAACCCCACTCCTGGGCAAATGTCTGAAGAAAACCATAATTCAGAAAGATATGTGTACCTCAGTGTTCACTGCAGCACTACTTACAATAGCCAGGACATGGAGGCAACCTGAATGCCCGTCAACAGAGGAGTGGATAAAGAAGATGTGGTGCACAGGTACAACAGAACGTGACTCAGCCATAAAAGAAGGACATGTGCGGCAACATGAATGGACCTAGAGACTGTCATACTGAGTGAAGTCAGCCAAGCAGAGACAAGTATCATGATATTGCTTATATGCGGAATCTTTAAAAAGTGGTACAAATGAATGTATTCACAAAATGGGAACAGCGTCACAAACACAGAAAACATACTTATGGTTCCCAAGGAGGAAAGAGGCGATTGGGGTTGACATATACACACTACTACACGTAAAGTAGATAATAAGAATCTACTGTATATCACAGGGAACTCTACCTAATACTCTGTAATGCACTATATGGGAAAAGGATCTAAAAAGAGTGGATATATGTATAACTGATTAACTCTGCTGTACAACAGAAACAATACTGTAAATCAACTACACAGCAGTAAAAATTAAATTAAACAAATAAATAAAACCAGTGTAAATGGACCATCTAAGGCAACATTAATGGGGCAGATACTAGGAGAGAGGGATCATGCCGACTGGTTAAAGCTGAGGTTGATGAAATAAAGAGATGGCCCAATAAGCACTTTGAGAGCTGAAATGAGACTAAAAGAAGAGAAAGGCTGATGGATGTGAGAGTCAAACCAGAGACCCCTGACTGAAATCCGAGTGGAAGGGTAGGTACAGGAAGAGGAAGGAAAGAAGAGACCCACAGATAGACTCTGCATCCTGATGGGAAATAAGCTATATTCAGGGACAGAAGAGAAACAGAGAAGGAATATCCCCTACTACAGAATTAGGACAGAGACTTCTCTCTGCATATCCTCTGCACCTCTTAAATGAACAGTCCTGCCTTCCCAATGGGAATGGATACTGTGCAAAGATGGAGATTACATCAGATATTTCAATCCCAACAGCCACAAGAGAACAAATTAAGCCCCAGTCCTACCTGAATAACTCAGTATCTTAAGAGAAGATGAGAGGGTATGCGAAGGGCCCCAGGAGAGGGTGTCGTAGAGGTTTTCCCTCACTAGTGTGGAAACTTAGCCCCAGATTACAACACTGCTCTGGATCTGCCTAACAAAGCTTAAAAACAAGACCCACGCTTCTACTTGATCTAGCTCAGTGGTTCCCAATCCTGGCAAATGGGAAAATCGCCCAAAGACTGCTGGTGATTTAATAGCCTGGGCAACCACTATTGTTTTAAGCTCCGCAGGTGACTCTTGCGAGCAGCCCAGGTTGAGAACCACCCACCAACGCCCGAGATGTGTAAGGCTGCTCACCCAGTTTCTAGAGTCCCCTTTAAATCTCCCCACTCCGGTTGCCATTTTCAATATTCATGTAACATAGCTGGCAAACACCTATTGCAGCTTCCAACATGATAACACATTTCCAGCACAATCCATTAACAGAAGTCTCACACACACTTTTTCATTGAAACCTTAGAGAATCCTGGAGAAGACGGGTTACCTGCCCAAGACCCCACAGTTAGCAACCATCCAGGAGGGCTGACCCCAGAGCCACCACTCTTTTCTGTTGCTCCTCTGCTGTTCTCAAGCCCAACAATTTCTAAGATGTCCTTGGGAAGCAGGTGAAAGAAGACACCTTAGGCATTGTGAGATATAGGAGAGAAATCAACAACTCTGACTAAAACTCACAATCTCTCCAAGACCACAAGCTTCACCCAAGTATGAAGAGACACGTGTACCCCAATGTTCATCGCAGCACTGTTTATAATAGCCAGGACATGGAAGCAACCTAGATGTCCATCAGCAGATGAATGGATAAGCTGTGGTACATATACACAATGGAGTATTACTCAGCCATTAAAAAGAATACATTTGAATCAGTTCTAATGAGATGGATG
>NW_011494948.1:13422607-13434022 GCF_000754665.1 Bison bison bison
TATTGCTCTATTTTCCTCCAGAGTTTCAGATATGTTTCTAATGAGCAGTCATGTTTAAAAACAGCTGGACTGTGTGGAGATTCCTTAAAAAAACTGGAAATAGAACTGACATACAACCCAGCAATCCCACTGCTGGGCATACACACCGAGGAAACCAGAAGGGAAAGAGACACGTGTACCCCAATGTTCATCGTAGCACTGTTTATAATAGCCAGGACATGGAAGCAACCTAGATGTCCATCAGCAGATGAATGGATAAGCTGTGGTACATATACACAATGGAGTATTACTCAGCCATTAAAAAGAATACATTTGAATCAGTTCTAATGAGGTGGATGAAACTGGAGCCGATTATACAGAGTGAAGTAGCCAGAAAGAAAAACACCAATACAGTATACTAATGCATATATATGGAATTTATAAAGATGGTAACGATAACCCTGTATGCAAGACAGCAAAAGAGACACAGATGTATAGAACAGTCTTTTGGACTCTGGGAGAGGGGGGATGATTTGGGAGAATGGTATTGAAACATGTATAATATCATATAAGAAATCGCCAGTCCAGGTTCGATGCAGGATACAGGAATGCTTGGGGCTGATGCACTGGGATGACCCAGAGGGATGGTAAGGGGAGGGAGGGGGGAGGGGGATTCAGGATTGGGAACACGTGTACATCCGTGGTGGATTCATGTTGATGTATGGCAAAACCAATACAATATTGTAAAGTTTAAAAAAATGTAATTTAATTTAAAAAATAAATAAATAAAGGCAATGGCCAGGAGAGAACAGTGAAAAAATAGCTTCTTTTCCTTATTCTTGTTCAACTCTACACCACTGTGGACACGAATTTTAGAAATACCTTACACTTCTAAGTAGCGACGATGTCTCTGAGTGAGAAACTCCAGTTACATGAAAGGATTCCTCTTCCCCATCACAGACTCTTCCAAAAGCAAACCAACAAAAGATGCAAGACTTGGCCCGACCTGGCCAGAGGTTTTCTGACCTCGCCCAACACGCCCTGGGCTGCAGTGGGGTGCGCGCAAACTACGTATCTGTGCCCACTTTCAGCCTCCCTGCAGTTCTGCGTGGAAGGACCACAGAGACGCCCTAAGGCCCAACCACCGTCGCTGGGACTAACTCAACGCGGCCGCGGTAACTGCTAGTTGGCAACACGCCAGTCTAAATGACACCAAGAGGACGCATCCACCGTGGTGCCACCGGAGCCCAGGGTCAGGTCTCACTGACTTTCGGAGTCTGAAAACCCAGGCTCGCGGGCCCTGGGCGCGCGGCAGCCTTACCCGCAGGAGCACAGTTCACAGACGCATTTCCCCTTCGTCGGGGCCATCCTGAGGCCTGGGAGTCCTCGCCGAGCATCCGCCGCCGCCGCCGCCAAGACCCCGACTGCCTCGGGGAGCGCGCCAAGTTTCGAGGGCCTTGGCAAATTTTCTGAATGCTGACCCCAAAGAAAACGTAAGCGGCCCTTTTGCCAAGTCCGGTCTTGCGTTTCCTTCCCTGAGCGGGCCTCGCACGGGAGCAGCACCGAGCGTGGACCGCGCGGGCCGGGCGACCTCCCCCTGCGCGCGCAGCCCGGGCCTCTGCCCGCCCCACCCACGCACAAGCCCGCAGCCCGGCCCGCGGGGCCTCTGTGACATCACCCGGGTCATGAGATACACCTGTGGGTGGCAGTGAGGGCACAAGCACCTGCGTTTGTGAGGTCAGGAAGCTTCCCGCGGCTTGTCTGGCGGGTCCAGGACCAAGGTCCCCCACTGGGCCTTGTTGAAATCCCAGGGAAAGCGAAGGACATGAGGACTTTGGAAAGTTCCTGGGTGTACAAGTCCTCAAGCAGCCTGCTCACGTGGACAAAAAAAGCTGAAAACCCCACTGTCATCACACTAGGTGGCATTTTTTATCTCTAGAACCTATGGTGCCCCTGGGTATAGAAAGGCACCCACCCACTGATTTCCAGAAGACTGGACTAAAACACCATTTCCAGATCTTTCTTGTGGAAATCATGCCTGCAGCTCCCCCCATAGACCTTGCTCTATGAGAACAAAGCAGTTACAGGGCGCCAGGGGCTTAACTGCTCACTGGGTGCTCAGTCATTCCCCCAGGTGCTAGTAATGATGCTGGGCCGTGGTCCTCAAGTTTGAGCCTGCATCAGAATCACCTGGCTTGATGAAAGCCAGATTGCCCAAGCCACCCCCAAGTTTCTGATTCAGTAGGTCTCAGTTCAGTTGAGTGGCTCAGTCGTGTCTGACTCTTTGCAACCTCATGGACTACATACAGCACGCCAGGCCTCCCTGTCCATCACCAACTCCCGGCGTTTACTCAAACTCATGTCCATTGAGTCAGTGATGCCATCTAACCATCTCTTCCTCTGTCATCCCCTTCTCCTCCCACCTTTAATCTTTCCCAGCATCAGGGTTTTTTCAAATGAGTCAGTTATTCGCTTTAGGTGCCCAAAGTATGGGAGTTTCAGCTTCAGCATCAGTCCTTCCAATGAATATTCAGGACTGATTTCCTTTCGGATAGACTGACTGGATCTCCTTGCAGTCCAAGGGACTCTCAAGAGTCTTCTTCAACCCCACAGTGCGAAAGCATCAATTCTTCGGCACTCAGCTTTCTTTATAGTCTAACTCCCACATCCATACATGACTACATAGCGTTGACTAGATGGACCTTTGTTGGCAAAGTAATGTCTCTGCTTTTTAATATACTGTCTAGGTTGGTCATAACTTTTCTTCAGGAGCCAATGTCTTTTAATTTCATGGCTGCAGGCACCATTTGCAGTGATTTTGGAGCCCCAAAAATTGTTTCCCCATCTATTTTCCATGAAGTGATGGGACCAGATGCCATGATCTTAGTTTTCTGAATGTTGAGTTTTAAGCCAACTTTTTCACTCTCCTCTTTCACTTTCACCAAGAGGCCCTTTAGTTCTTCTTCACTTTCTGCCATAAGGGTGGTGTCATCTGAATATCTGAGGTTATTGATATTTCTCCTAGCAATAGGTCTGGGGTGGGCCTAACAAGATCTGAGCCACACAGATGCTGCTAGGCCAGGGACCACACTTTGAGAAGCACAGTTTGAGAGATTATTTTTATTTGCCCTCTCTATAACTAGTCAGCCCCTGGTATAGTGTTTCTTCAGCTATCCTCACCCTGAGAACCACTACAGATCCTGCCCAGAAGCCACTGGCATCAAACTTTTTAATCTGGGACCCTAGTTTCAACAAGAAGCCTAGTGATTTGGATCAGAAGCAAGCTACAGAGGCACTGCTCTAGCAGCTGCTGTGGAAAGAAACATGCTTTTCCAGTTAGGAGACATGAGAGCTTCAAGTATTGACAATCCCATGCTTTATCTTCCCCACACTTCCTAACTCTTGCATTAGATGTTTGGGTTTGGTTTGGTTGGTTGTTTGGCTGCACTGGGTCTCGGTTGGGGGCACTTGGCATCTTTGACGCTGTTGTGGGTGAGAACTCTTAGCTGTGGCATGTTGGATCTAGTCCCTGACCAGGGGTGGAACTCAGGCCCCCTACACCAGGAGCACAGTCTTAGCCATGGGACCACCAGGGAGGCCCCACCACCACCACCATTAGTTTTTGTGAAAGACTGCTTCAGTAAGTCAGAGGCATTTTAGACTGCAGAAGACTTGAGTGTTTTTGGATTTTTTTTCTTTCGTGTAAGTCTCTAGAATGTGTGTGCTAAGTTCCTTCAGTCGTGTCCAACACTTCGCGACCCTGTGGACTGTAGCCCACCGGGCTCCTCTGTCCATGGGATTCTCCGGGCAAAAATACTGGAGTGGGTTGCTATGCCTTCCTCCAGGGGATTTTCCCAACCAAGGGATCGAACCCATGTCTCTTATGTCTCTTGCATTGGCAGGCAGGTTCTTTACCACTAACGCTACCTGGGAAGCCCCAAACCTCCAGAATAGAGGTCAGCAAACTATTTCCAACAGGCTGAATTCAGCCCGCCACCTGTCTTTGTATGACCAGCAAACCAAGAAACTTTTTTATGTTTTTTATAATAGTTATGTATTTATTTACTTGTTTGGCTTCACTGGGTGTTAGTTGCAGCACATGGGATCTTCCATCTTCATTTCAGCATGTGGGATCTTCAACTCCAGCATGTGCAATTTTTTAATTGTGGCCTACGAACACTTAGTTGCAGCATATGGGATCTAATACCTTGACCAGGGGTCGAATCCAGGCCCCCTGCATTGGGAGTGCAGAGTCTTAGCCACTGGACTACCATGAAAGTAACCTTCATTAGTTTTTGTGAAAGACTGCATTAGTAAGTCAGAGGCATTTTAGACTGCAGAAGACTTCAGAGTTTGTTTGGATTTTTTTCTTCCATGTAAAGCTCCAGAATAGAGGTCAGCAAACTATTGCCAACGGGCCATATTCAGCCAGCTACATGTCTTTGTATGGCCAGCAAACAAAGAATGTTTATACATATATATATATTTAAATAGTTACATATTTTCATACTCATTTCACTGTGCTGGGTCTTAGTTGCAGCATATGAACTCTTACTTGCGGCATGTGGGATCTAATTCCCTGACCAGGGGTCGAAGCCAGGTTCCCTGCATTGGAGTGCAGAATCTTAGCCACTGGATCACCAGGGAAGTCCCTCCATTTTTTAATGTTTGAGAAAAATCGAAAAAATATTACATGACCCATGAAACTAACACGACCCACTAAACTATAAAACTGAGTTTCTGCGTCTGCAAATTAAGTTTTGGATTTTGTCCAAAAATTTGTGGAAATATTCCTGATTTTGCCTCTTGGCCCATGAAAGCTAAAATATTTACTGTTAAGACTTTTTACAGAGAAAGTTTGCCAACCCCAGCTCTAAAAAGTCAAAGCAGGAGATCCAGAGGGGAGCAAAGCTTACCCATCATGCTTAAAAACAGGGAAGTTGAAGCTGCTCCTTGCCTTCTCAGTAGGAGGTCAGGGCCTGAAAGGGGAGGGTGAAACCTGAGGGGACAAGATGGAAGTGTGGGAGATATTGGAAGCCAAGGAAAAGCCTGCATGCCATCCCTTGTCATTAACAGAGAACATCACATGGGCCTTACAGAGGAACTACAGTGATGAACACCAGCCTTCCCTTGGTCCTTAAAAATTATCTATGACTCTTCCAGAAGAATGGCACGCTCATGCCTCCAGCCCCCATTCAGACCACCCTTACAGGTAGCAACTTTGTCAATTAACCCACGGCCCTCCCAACTTCCCCCATCCCTGCTCTCAAGAGAGGGTGGAGATCTTGAAAGATGAAGATGGTAAGGATAAAAATGGCCTCATTTTTGGCCTCAAAAATGGCCTCAGCACCAGTACTTCTGTAGAGCTGGTGCTGGACAGACTACCTTTCCTCCGCCTCCTTGTGACACTTACTGCTCATGTTTCATCAGTTCCAGCCAATGCAGCTCTAACCTGTATAAACACCTCTCTAATTGGGTTCCCAAATGTCCCTTCCTATGAAGAATTTACAGTCATTTGCTATGCATTATCAGCTTTGTGTTCTTTCCCTTAAGTTCTCTTGTCTATGTTTAAAACTGACATAAATCTATCATACCCATATTACAAATAAGAAAACTGAAGCTAAGTGGTAAACTCACCCAAGATAACACAGGTACTGAGTACTAGAGTTGAGCAAGCCCTTGAATTCTTTTCAAACTTTTCCACCCAGGAAAAAGAATGAATGGGTAACCTGGAGACCTTAAGGACCACTGAAAATGGTATTTCATCTTAAAATTTTGTATTCATTTCTTAATATTGAAGCAGAGAGGGATCTATGGTCCTTGTCCGCTGCCCCCCCACCACACCCTCTGCCTGCCTTTTGTCTGTGGAAACCTTTAGTCAAAGAATAAGTTTAATCAGAGAAGTAAGAAATGCAGAAACAAAGGAAAACAGTCAAAAGAGACTAAATAATAATAAATGTAGTCACTAAGCATAGCTGAGGACCTTTGGTTCTTTCTCAGCACTATAGATAATATTCTGAGCCCTATCCTGTGAGCTGTCTTACAAATACTAAAACACCAGGTGGAGACGTTAACTACATAATGACCAGACTGTACCCAGGACACGAGCTGCCACAGTTCCAAGAACTGGCCTCAAGGAAATGGGAACAAACAGACCTTGGAAGTGAAGATTAACTATACCTAAAACTACCCAGATGACCAATTTGAAGATGACTGTCAGAGCCATGTACTGTTTCCGTATGTAGTCCCCTCCTTCTACCTGTAAAATCTCTTGCCCCACTGGTTGCTGGCAAGATGGGGCAGGTGTGGGGAGGGGGTGAGGGGGCGAGTCAGCCTTTGGACAGATGTCCACCACCCTTCCCCCACAGTTGCCAGCAACCAAATTAAAGCAAATTTTCCTTTCCACCAAACTGGCCTGTTTACTGGCTTTGAGGCAGCAAGCAGTCAGACCCACACACACTCTTTCAGTAACAATATGGCCATCTTTAATATTTCCCCAAAATCTTTTTGTAAAATTGACATTCAATGAAGCTACACAATTTTTTTCCAGCCTTATAACCCATTCAAATGTACTGCTATATATACCACCTGAAAGTCTACCCTGTGTGGAATATTGTTAAAAATCTACAGTTACTCCTCTGAGTACAAAGTACTTCAGCAAGATTGTCTTTTTTTTTTAGCATCTCTAACCGTTTGGAATTGCTTAACTTCATTGGCACCAGGAGAAGACTAGCCCATTATGACATGTAAATCGGGCATCTACCATTCATTCATTCCACAAACACTTATTGATCTCTTATGACGAACCAGACACTCCACTGAATGACAGAGACAAGGGACAGAGGCCTCACGGAATTTAACATAGGAGAAGCAGGTGACCAAAATATTACCCAAGAGTATCATTATGGACTGTGTTAAGTATCAAGAAGGATAAATAGGGTGACCTAGTGAATCCTATCAAATATTTGAGAAAGAAATGATACAAATCCTACACATAATCTTTTAGAAAATAAAGAAACAGTATGGAGATTCCTTAAAAAAAAAAACTGGAAAAAGGACTGCCAGAAAGGACTACCCAGAAATCCCACTGCTGGGCATATACACCAAGGAAACCAGAATTGAAAGAGACACATGTACCCCAATGTTCACTGCAGCACTGTTTACAATAGCCAGAACATGGAAGCAACCTAGATGCCCATCGGCAGACATATGGCTAAGGAAGTTGTGGTACATACACACAATGGAAAAAAGAATGCATTTGAGTCAATTCTAATGAGGTGAATGAAACCGGAACCTATTATACAGAGTGAAGTTAAGTCAGAAAGAGAAACACCAATACAGTATATTAACACATATATATGGAATTTGGAAAGATGGTAATGATGACCCTATATGCGGGGCAGCAAAAGAGACACAGATATAAAGAACAGACTTATGGACTATGTGGGAGAAAGTGAGGGGGGACGATATGAAAGAATAGCATTGAAACATGTATATTACAATATGTAAAATAGATGAACAGTACAAGTTTGATGCATGAAGCAGGGTACTTAAAGACAGTGCTCTGGGACAACCCAGAGGGATGGGGTGGGGAGGGAGGTGGGAGGGGGTTCAGGATGTGGGACACATGTACACCAGTGGCTGATTCATGTCAATGTATAGCAAAAACCACCACAATATTATAAAGTAATTAGCCTCCAATTAAAATAAATTACTTTAAAATTTAAAAAAGAAAATAAAGAAACACTTCCCAATTAATTCTATAAGGCCAGTATTACTCTGATTCCAAAGCCAGGCAAAAGTATCACACAAGAACTACAGACCACTATCTCTTTTTAAAATATCAGCAAACTGAACCAGCAATATATATAAAGGATTATATTCCATGACCAAGAGGAGTTTATCCCAGAAATACAAGGCTGTTTTAATACTGGAAAAATCAATTAATGTAATATACCACATCAACAGAATGAAAGACAAAAATACTTGATCTCTCAGTGATTCAGGAAAGGCATTAACAAAATCCAATGCCCATTCTTGGTTTTGTTTTTTTACAAATTCCTCAGGAAATTAGGAAAAGAAGGGAGCTTCTTTGGAGGACTTCCCTGGTGGTCCAGTGGTTAAGAATCTACTTGCCAACGCAGGGGACACGGGTTCAATCCCTGGTCCAGGAAGATTCTACATGCCAACGTGCAATTAAGCCCATGTACCACTACTGAGCCCATGCTCTCAAGCCCATGAGCCACAACTACTGAAGGTGGTATGCCTAGAGCCCGTGCTCCACAACAAGAGAAGCCAGCAAAATGAGACACCCACACCTCGCAACTAGAAAGTAGCCCCCGCTCACCACGACTAGAGAAAAGCCCATGCACAGCATTGAAGACCCAGAGCAGCCAAAAATAAGTGAATTAAATTCTTTTTAAAAGAAGGGCAATTCCTCAACCTAATAAAGAACATCTGCAAAAAAGCTACATCTAACATCATGCTTAGCAGTAAGACAGATAGCTTAGTTGCCCCACTGAGATGCAAGGCTCTTTTAACATATGTAAATTAATCAGTGTGATACACCACATTAAAATGAAACATCAAAATCACATGTTCATCTCAACAGGTGCAGAAGAAGCATTTGACAACATTCAACTTCCATTCATAATAAAAATTCTCAACAAAGTAGATGCAAAAGGAAATTTCCTCAACATAATAAACGCCATTTACGAAAAGTCACAGACAACATTATAAACAAGGGGGAGAAAACAGAAAACTTTTTTTCTAAGGTTCAATACAAGGCAAGAATGCTCACTCTTGCCACTTCTATTTAACACAGTACTAGAAATACTGTAAATATCAATCAGACAAAAAAAAGGATAAAAGGAATCCAAATCAGAAAGGAGGAAGTAAAATTCTCACTGTACAGTGACATGATCTTATACATAGAAAACCCTAAACACACACACACACATACATATCTTAGGACTATTAAACAAATTCAGTAAAGTTGCAGGATTCAAAATTCATGCATAAAAAGCAGTTGTGCTTCCAAACACAGACACATAGATCAACGGAACAGAAAAGACAGCCCAGAAATAAATCCATGCACTTAAGACAAAGGCAAGAATAAAAAAAGGAGAAAAATCAGCCTCCTCAATAAGTGGGTGCTGGAGAATCTGAACAGCTATTTGTAAAAGAATGAAATTAACATTATATATGAAACTAACACCATATACAAAAATAAACTCAGACTGAATTAAGACCTAAATGTAAGACTGACTAGAAACCATAAAACTCCTAGAAGAAAATAAAAGTAGAACAAACACCCTTTGACATAAATAGTAGCAATATTTTTTTGGATCTAATTCCTAAAAGCAAAGGAAATAAAAGCAAAACTAAACAAAAAAACTCAAAAGCTTTTGTACAAGAAAGTGAAAGTGAAAATTGCTTAGTCACTTGTCTGACTCTTTGGGACCCATGGCCTGTACAGTCCATGGAATTCTCCAGGTCAGAATACTGGAGTGGGTAGCCTTTCTCTTCTCCAGGAGATCTTCCCAACCCAGGGATAAAACCCAGGTCTCCGGCATTGCAGGCAGATTCTTTACCAGCTGAGCAAAGGAAACTATCAATAAAACAAAAAGACAATCATTTGCAAATTATATGATTGATAAGGGGTTAATACCCAAAATACTAACCCCTTATGTTGAGCTCATACAACTTAACATCAAAAAAACAAACAACCTACTTTTTTAAATGGGGCAGAAGACCTAAATAGACATGTTCCCAAAGAAGACATACAGATGTCTTCTGTATACAAAAGATGCTCATACAAAAAGATGCTCAACATCGTTAATCATCAGTGAAATACATAGTAAAACTACAATGAGATATCACCTTACAATGGATATCACTAGAAAAACCACAAATGTCAAATGTTGGTGAGGATACAGAGAAAAGGAACCCTTGTACTGTTGATGGAAATGCAAATCAGTGCAGCCACAGTGGCAAACAGTCTCGAGGTTCTTCAAAAAATTGAAAATAGAATTGTCATATGATTCAGAAATTCTGCTTCTAGGTACATAGTAAAAGAAAAGAAAATCACTATCTCAAAAAGGTATCCGCACCCTCATGTCCACTGCAAGATTATTTACAATAGCCAAGAAGTGAGAATCAGGGACTTTCTGGCAGTCCAGTGGTTAAGACTCTGCACTCCCAATGCAGGGACATAGGTTCAATCCCTGGTCAGAGAACTAAGATCCCTCATGCCACACAACTTGTCAAAAAAGGAAAAAAGAGGTGGAATCAACCCAAGTGTCCATTGAAGGATGAATGAATAAAGAAAATATGATTGATATTAATATATCAATAAATATCAAGGAGAGTGGAAATTCAGCCATAAAGATGAAGAAAATCCTGCCTTTTGCAATAACAAGGATTGACCTTAAAGGCCTTATACTAAGTTAAATAAGTCAGACACATGATCTCATCTATATGTGGAATCTAAAAATCTAAACTCATATATACATATTGGTTGTTGCCAGAGGTGGGGTTTTAGGAGGTGGGAAAAGTGGGTGAAAGTGGTCTAAAAGTACAAACTCCCAGTTATACATAAATAAGTCTGGGCATGTAATGCATTGTTAACTAAATAGTTATAGTCAATCATGGTGACTATAGTTAACAATATTGTATATTTGAAATTTGCTAAAAGGAATAGATCTTAAAAGTTATTATTACAAGAAAAAATTGCAACTATGTGAGGGGATGGGTGTTAACTAAACTTACTGTGGTAATCAGTTGGTAAGATATACATATATCAAATTATTAGGCTGTACAGCTAAAATGAATATCAATACAATGTCATAGTTCAATAACACTGTGGAAAGGGGCTGAGGGGAATCACCATAATCCAATGTAAGTACTAGAAGAACTTAAATAAACTGAATACTAAAACCTCAGATATGCAGATGGCACCACCCTTATGGCAGAAAGTGAAGAACTAAAGAGCCTCTTGATAAAAGTGAAAGAGGAGAGTGAAAAAGTTGGCTTTAAGCTCAACATTCAGAAAACTAAAATCATGACATCCAGTCCCATCACTTTATGGCAAATAGATGGGAAAAGTGGCTGACTTTATTTTTCTGGGCTCCAAAATGACTGCAGATGGTGATTGCAGCCATGAAATTAAAAGACACTTACTCCTTGGAAGGAAAGTTATGACCAACCTAGACAGCATATTGAAAAGCAGAGACATTACTTTGTCAACAAAGGTCCATCTAGTCAAGGCTATGGTTTTTCCAGTGGTCATGTATGGATGTGAGAGTTGGACTATAAAGAAAACTGAGCACCGAAGAATTGATGCTTTTGAACTGTAGTGTTGGAGAAGACTCTTGAGAGTCCCCTGGACTGCAAGGAGATCCAACCAGTCCATCCTAAGGGAGATCAGCCCTGGGA
>NW_011494948.1:13434122-13441219 GCF_000754665.1 Bison bison bison
CCACCTGATGTGAAGAGCTGACTCATTTGAGAAGACCCTGATGCTGGGAAAGATTGAGGGCAGGAGGAGAAGGGGACAACAGAGGATGAGATGGTTGGATGGCATCACCAACTCAATGGACATGGGTTTAGGTGAACTCCAAAAGTTGGTGATGGACAGGGAGGCCTGGCATGCCACGGTTTATGGGGTCACAAAGAGTCCGACACGACTGAGCAACTGAACTGAAAACCCCAAAATGTTCAACTTCCAGCAGGAATTCTTTTGTTGATATATTTTAACTAAAATGTATGTCAATATCCACTTGTAGAATATGGTGTTAGAAAATACTCTTGGTGGTTCAGAAAATGAAGATATGTTGTTTTAAACATAAAAACAAAAGAAAAATACGTTGAAAAAAAAGAAGAAATGGTGATTTACATATATACAACGGGAATACTACTCAATCTTTAAAACGGAGATCCTGTCATTTGCAACACCAGGGATGAAACTGGAGGGCATCAGCCTTGAGTGAAATAACCCAGACATAAAAAGAAAAAAACTTTGCATGATCTCACTTATCTTTAGAATCTAAAAAAGTCAAACACATAGCAGCAGAAAGAATAATTATTACCAGGTAGGGGAAACGAGGGTGATGGGGAGATAATAGTCAAAGGATACAAAGTTGCAGTTACGCACGAAGAATAAGTCTAGAGATCTAACCTACAACACGATGACTAACAGCACTGTATTGAATGCTGGAAATTTACTAAGAGAGTAGGTTTAAGGTGCTATCACCACATTGTTTTTGTTTAGTCGATTAGTCGCGTCCGACTCTTCTGCGACCCCAAGGACTGTGTAGCCCTCCAGGCTCCTCTGTCCATGGGACTTTCCAGGCAAGAATACTGGAGTGGGTTGCCATTTCCTACTCCAGGGGAGGTTAGTCAAGTTGCTCAGTCGTGTCCGACTCTTTGCGACCCCATGGACTACAGCCTACCAGGCTCCTCTGTCCATGGGATTTTCCAGGCAACAGTACTGGACTGGGTTGCCAGGAGGTTAAAACCACCCAAAAGTACACCGCCCATAGTGGGGTGCTGTGCTTTTTCCGGCCACGAGGTGGCAGCAATTCTCCCAACTGCCCACGCACGTACAATTTTGCGACCGTAAGCTCAGTTTAAATAGGAGAACAGAACACCCGAGTCCTGTGTTCCCCTTCCAATCTCTCCTTCGGGTGGTTTGTACTGGGTCTCATTAATAGAGCGGTTTTTCAAAGCTCTTCCGGCAGCGACGCTGGAGAGCGCGGGTTCTCGCGAGATCGCCGCCGGAAGTGGGTGGCTGCCGAGGCTCAGAGTCTTCTCTCCCCGGAAGGCGCTCGTTTCTGCGGAGCTGCTGCAGCCGTCCGCCCCGTGGCGCTCTCCCCAGGGAAAGAGCTCACCGGACGCGGCCCTTCCCAGAGCCGAGCTCGGCCCTTCGGCTTCCCCAGCTGTACAGAGGCGCGGGCCAGCCGGCTGAGCCCCGGAAATCCCCGGCTTCTCCCTCCCTCCGTCTGCGCTGCAGTTAGGCCGCGCCCAGAGGCCCAGTCCGCGGCAGCTCCGGCGGGTGATGCCAAATACAGCCATGAAGAAAAAGGTGCTGTTAATGGGGAAGAGCGGGTCGGGGAAGACCAGCATGAGGTCGATTATCTTTGCCAATTACATCGCTCGCGACACCCGGCGCCTGGGTGCCACCATTGATGTGGAGCACTCCCACGTCCGATTCCTGGGCAACCTAGTGCTGAATCTGTGGGACTGTGGCGGTCAGGACACCTTCATGGAAAATTACTTCACCAGCCAGCGAGACAACATCTTCCGTAATGTCGAGGTTCTGATTTATGTGTTCGACGTGGAGAGCCGTGAACTGGAAAAGGACATGCATTATTACCAGTCGTGTCTGGAGGCCATCCTCCAGAACGCTCCTGATGCCAAAATCTTCTGCTTGGTGCACAAGATGGATCTGGTTCAGGAAGATCAGCGTGACCTGATTTTTAAAGAGCGAGAGGAAGACCTGAGGCGTTTGTCTCGCCCGCTGGAGTGTGCTTGTTTTCGAACATCCATCTGGGATGAAACGCTCTACAAAGCCTGGTCCAGTATTGTCTATCAGCTGATTCCAAATGTCCAGCAGCTGGAGATGAATCTCAGGAATTTTGCCCAGATTATTGAGGCCGATGAAGTTCTGCTGTTCGAGAGAGCCACGTTCTTGGTCATCTCCCATTACCAGTGCAAAGAGCAGCGTGATGTCCACCGATTCGAGAAGATCAGCAACATAATTAAGCAGTTCAAGCTGAGCTGCAGTAAATTGGCCGCTTCTTTCCAGAGCATGGAAGTTAGGAATTCTAACTTCGCTGCTTTCATCGACATCTTCACATCAAACACGTACGTGATGGTGGTTATGTCGGATCCGTCGATCCCTTCTGCGGCTACTCTGATCAACATTCGCAATGCCAGGAAACACTTTGAGAAGCTGGAGAGAGTGGATGGTCCCAAGCACAGCCTCCTTATGCGTTGAATATTGCCAAAATACGCTCTCTGAAAATGCTTAATTGCCTTCCCCCCACCCCTTTTTTTTCAATATTCATAATGTCGTGTGCTTATAAGTGGGCTCTGAAATGTGTGCTGCTTATCATTTTCATCTCTTTCTTCCCTTCTCCCCAGTCTTTTGGACTCTATTTACTCAGTTATCCAGTAGAGCTTTAAAGATGGCCTTTCTGAAAAGTTGGTATGGGGTAACACTAAAGTGGGTGGTGGTGTATGTGTGTATGTGTGTTCTGATTACCTGGTTATAGTAGATACACAAAGCCTTTACAATATCTTCTGTATTCCTTACAAGGTTGCAAAGATGTAATGTTATTTTATCAGCAAGGTATTAAAATGCGTTTATAAATTCTTCTGGCTTCAATCATGAATAAACATTTGCTGTTAGTTTAAAATATGGTCTTATTTGAAATAATTTGAAGGTGGTTAATATTAAAGCTGTAGATTCTGACTGCCCACAGGTATTGCTTAACTGGTAAATTTGATTGTGTTATCTTGGCTCCCCCATCGCCTTAAGGATGTTACTTAGCAACTGCAGCAGTGTGGTTAAGAGAATGGTCTCTGGAGCTTTATCACCTGAGCTGAGTTAGTATTCTAGCACTAGTATTCTAGTGCCTTCACTTACTATCTCCATGAACTGAGCAAAGTACTTTATTTTACTGTTTGTTCCCTCATTGGTAAAATGTGGATAAGAATAGCACTGCTTCATTGGATTAAAACAATATGGAAAGCATTTAGAATAGGGCCTGGCACATACTAATGTGTCAGTTGCCAATACTACCTACTGAACCATTTTTCCCCCCACTGCCAAATTACTGGATGTGTGAAGCCTGGCAAAATAGGAGCTACCTACTAAATCCCAGGTATTCTTAAAGACTTAATGTGCATTTTCTTATCTAACCATAATTTGTAAGGCAGATTACTTTTATCTCTGTTAAAAGATGAGAAAACTGCCATGACCTTATTAAGGTCATACAGCTGCAACTTAGGCAGTGAAATTGCAGATCCTCGCCCCTTACATGCCACTACTTCCTCCATTGACAAAAAAGTTAATCATAAAAATCCTAGCATTTTAGCCATACATTATTCCTTCATATAATTTCCCAAATTTCATAGATTGTGTAAACTGAAGCCTAGTAAGTTAAGTGACTTCTCTTGAAGAATAGTGTTTCGCCTTGGGCAAGATCACTTTCCCATCTGTATTTATCTGGAAATTGAATAATTTTCAATCCGATTCTTTGATTACATACTTTCAGGGAAGAATTCTAAGGTTCCTGTTTTGAGTTAGCAATGTGATATAGAGAAATAAAAAAGACCTAAAATGCCCTGTTTCAGCTGCCTCATATATTGTTTTAAATGAAATCTAAATATCTTAGAGACAAAACCTCTTCTCACCTCTCATTTTACAAATGAGGCATTATCTCTATATACAGACATGTAATGTAAGTGATAGGGAATTTCCAAACCTTTATAAAGTTATTTAACATTTATTAAATCCTTTATAGCAGCAACTGTGGATAACAGGGTCCCTACCTATGAAGGGCAAGAAGCTATTCAGACATTATTAAACTAATAGTATAGATGTACTTTTAAAAGTCATTTTAAATTCCACATTTAATACTCTAGAGCTAGGTGCTATGTTTATTCAAAACTGTAGTATGTAAAACATTTACAAATAGTCCCATGGAGGACTCACAGATATTTTAAATTTAGGATGTGGCTTTGACATTGACAGTGCATAAGAAAAAAGGTGTATCAACTATATATTGGCAACTTAATGTGAAAGAGAATTTTACTTTAGCAAATACTTTTACATTAAGGAAAATGTCCTTAAATTTTATTTTAGTATACTTAGGGGAAAAAATAGTGATTCCTTTTACACAGTTCTCAAGGATTAAAATTTACTCCAAAGATCATGGTTACAAAATACATGGTAAAGAATGGTTTCAAAATACTTGTATTTTTGTTTTCAATTAAATTCCCCCAAATTGATTTTCTTTAACATGATATAGTTTTTATTCCACTTGATAACAGTTTTCACGTTGAGCAATATTTTTTGCTTGTCCTCTTTAAGCATTTAAAACAATTAGGACATATAGGCAGTATTCTAGCCTGGAGAATCCTGTGGGTGGAGGAGCCTGGTGGGGTGCTGTCTATGGGGTCGCACAGAGTTGGACACGACTGAAGTGACTTAGCATGCATGTGTGCATTGAAGAAGGAAATGGCAACCCACTCCAGTGTTCTTGCCTGGAGAATCCCAGGGACGGAGGAGCCTGGTGGGCTGCCATCTATGGGGTTGCACAGAGTTGGACACGACTGAAGTGACTTAGCAGCAACGGGCGTTATCTGAAGTTTCATACTAATACAAAAGTCAGTTTATACACCTTCATCTTATGAATAGTGAATAAAAGTACATTCTGTTGTAATGAGAAAAAGTACTCTTATAGCAATAAAGTAGCCCTCCCTCTTTACCATTACTTTAATTCCATCATACAGAAGGCAAAGGAAACAATTCCAATATTTACGTATCAGCTAAGAAAGATGTATGGTCACACCCCACACACACATCTACATAGGTATATGTGTATTTAATCAATACAACTGGAGAAATCACAACCATGAAAAAACATGATAAAAGCAATAAATGAAAAATACTAAGTGAACAAAGATTAGCATAAGCTATAGGGGATTTTGGAGAAGGCAATGGCACCCCACTCCAGGACTCTTGCCTGGAAAATCCCATGGACAGAGGAGCCTGGTGGGCTGCAGTCCATGGGGTCGCTGAGAGCCGGACACGACTGAGCGACTTCACTTTTCACTTTCATGCATTGGAGACGGAAATGGCAACCCACTCCAGTGTTCTTGCCTGGAGAATCCCAGGGATGGGGGAGCCTGGTGGGCTGCCGTCTATGGGGTCGCACAGAGTCGGACACGACTGAAGCGACTTGGCGGCAGCAGCAGCAGCATAGGGAATTTTAGAGAAGGGACAGGAAAATGGATAAGGAAAGAGACTTTAAGGTGAATGTGAGATTTGTTCTGAACCTTAAAGGACAAAGGGCTTCCCTGGTGGCTCAGCTGGTAAAGAATCCGCCTGCAGTGAGGGAGACCTGGGTCCAATCCCTGGGTTGGGAAGATCCCCTGGAGAAGGACAGCTACCTACTTCGGTATACTGGCCTGGAGAATTCCATGGACTGTATAGTCCATGGGGTCACAAAGAGTCAGACAAGACTAAGAGACTTTCACTTTCTAAAGGACAAATATAATTGTGATAAGCTGGGAGATGAAACTAGGATGTTCCAGGTTCAAAATTGTGAATTAAGATTTTTAAAGACACATGCTGACCAAAGCACTTTAGTAAAAAAAAAAAAAAAAGGGGAGACCATAGTGGAAGGGGGAATAGATGAATCTATGGAGGGAACCTTGTATGCCTTTAAATTTTAACCCAATTCTAGAATTACCATTTTAATGGTTTTTCCAGTGGTTTTTCCATTTTAAACAAAATGGTATGATCAAAGCAGTCCCTTAAGGACAAAAGGCATGTATGCAGGCAATAACAAACAAGGAAGAGACTAAAAGCAATAAGTCATAATCAAAATGGTTTACAAGAAAGTGACAGATTTAATATACTTTTGTTTATACAACTAGCATACAAAGGACAGGGAAGAATGCCAAAAACTCTCAGCCTATCCCAGGTATGACTCTTAACAATGTGGTTTTTGTAAATCCATTAATATCTAGAGATATTTTGATCTTCAGATTCTCAGCAATTGAGGGCCTACACTTACTGTAAGCTTCAGCTTCCATTCAGTTCAGTTCAGTTCAGTCACGCAGTCGTGTCCGAGCCTTTGCAATCTCAAAGACTGCATGCAGCACACCAGGCTTCCCTGTCCATCACCAGCTCTAGGAGCCTACTCAAACTCATGTTCATTGAGTCGGTGATGCCATCCAACCACCTCATCCTCGGTCATCCCCATCTCCTCCCACCTTCAATCTTTCCCAGAATCAGGATCTGTTCCAATGAGTCAGCTCTTCACATCAGGCGGCCAAAGTACTGGAGTTTCAGCTTAGCATCAAGTCCTTCCAATGAATATTCAGGACTGATCTTTTAGGATGGACTGGCTGGATCTCCTTGCAGTCCAAGGCACTCTCAAGAGTCTTCTCCAACACCACAGTTCAAAAGCATCAATTCTTCGGCACTCAGCTTTCTTCACAGTCCAACTCTCACATCCATCCATGACCACTGGAAAAACCATAGCTTTGACTAGACAGACCTTTGTTGGCAAAGTAGTATGCTTTTTAATATGCTATCTAGGTTGGTCATAACTTTTCTTCCAAGGAGCAAGCATCTTTTAATTTCATGGCTGCAGTCACCATCTGCAGTGATTCTGGAGCCCAAAAAAATAAAGTCGGTCACTGTTTCCATTGTTTCCCCATTTATTTGCCATGAAGTGATGGGACCAGATGCCATGATCTTAGTTTTCTGAATGTTGAGTTTTAAGCCAACTTTTTCACTCTCCTCTTTCACTTTCATCAAGAGGCTCTTTAGTTCTT
>NW_011494948.1:13441319-13458731 GCF_000754665.1 Bison bison bison
GATCTTAGTTTTCTGAATGTTGAGTTTTAAGCCAACTTTTTCACTCTCCTCTTTCACTTTCATCAAGAGGCTCTTTAGTTCTTCACTTTCTGCCAAACAGTTTCCTTATCAAACAGCTAAGATCTATAAAGCAGTATGGTGTGAATAGTGTACCTAGCTTCTTTAAGAAACCCCAGGACTAAAGGCAAATTATATCCCCTGGCACTGACTCTCAAGTTTCTTATTAAGCCTAACAATTACCAGGGAAGCATATTTAAAAGTGGAAATTTCTAATCCTCATTTTAGACCTACAGAATCCACATTTTTTAAGATGTATCCCAGGTAATTTCTTGAGTCCATCTTAGACAAGTCATTTAAAGAAGGTCCCTAGCTTTGGTATCATTATCTATAAAATAGGTACAATATCACTATCTTACAGAGGTTTAAGAATTAATTGATAAAATTTGTATTATTAAGTATCTAATACATATTATTAAGTATATGGGTTTCCCAAGTGGTGCTAGTGGTAAAGAACCCACTTGCCAATCCAGGAGACGTGAGAGACTCGGGTTCAATCCCTGGGTGGGGAAGATCCCCTGGAGGAGGGAATGGCAATCCACTCCAGTATTCCTGCCTGGAGAATCCCATGGACAGAGAAGCCTGGTGGGCTACAGTCCATGGGGTCACCAGGAGTTGGATATGACTGAAGCAACTTAACATGCACACATATTAAGTATCTAGGAATGGCTCTGGCAATTTGTAGATGCTAGTATGAGAGCTGCACCTTCTCCTTAACATATTAATTTTGAGCTTACCAGTACTGGGTTTCTTAAGGCTAAAGAACAATTTCCTTGTAGACCTGCAGAATCCCTATTTGTTCTATTAACTAATAAAAGAATATGCCACCTGAGGAGAAGCTTTTCTCTTCCACTTTCTTTTCCACTGCTAATAGAGTAATTATATGTGTTTTTCTTATGTCTTTTCTCACACACACCCACACACACATGCCTGGCCTTCAAACTTGGATCAAACAAGCAACACAAAAGAAAATAAGCCAAAATGAGTCATGAAAGATGAACTATTAAGCCCATCTACTTCCAGAACTCTCTCCTTCAACTTTTCTCCTCTTCTGGCCAGTTTCTTGGCAAATGGACAAAGCTGCGATGGTTAAGAGCTGGCATTAGACACAGGGGTGCTGTAGGTGCTATAACCCTTCCAGCATGTACTTAACCTCCTGGTTCACAGAGGGTAATGGCATGTATTCACCTGAATGCTAAAGACAAGCCTTTCTCTTGGCTGGGAGGCCTGACTAAATCAGGCAGGACACTATACAAGAGACCTCACATCTGCCTCCCATTTAGAGTCCAGAAAGCCCACTCCTGCAGCCATATCCTACACCTTGGCCTTTTAGTTCTGAGGTCTTGTTGGTTTATTAAGGAAGGAAAATAGCGTTAAACCCTAGCTTCATCACCGACTTAGCTGTGTAACACTGAACAAGTTATTTAACCCCAAATTCAGTTTTTTCAAGTTAATTTGAAGCTGTTCTATAGGCAGTTGGGGAACTGATGGTTTCTGAGGAGGAAAGTAGCAATACAAATTAGCTCCCCCAAAAGTAGTGCCCCTCCAACAAAAAATACAGACTAATTTATTTTTTTCTGTTCAAATAAAACACTAGAGTTAAATTCTCAAAGTCTAAATTAGTCTAAACATAAAACTGCTATACAATCCACTGAATGGATTTATAGTTATTGTCCCTCAAAAATATCTAGTCATCTTCCACTTTTTTCTTTCTACCCCAGTCTTCACTATCATCACAGGCACTTTATTCTATCAAACATCATTTTTCAGGACCAACCTACTTGAATAATCATTAAGCCTCTTTAGAGCTTTCCCAAACTTAAACTTTGTCATTTTTACTATACATTACTCTCCTCACTTAATAGAAGTTATTTCCCTAAAAAGAAAAATCATATATCTAATAGCTATTAAGTAAACCACTTGATAAAATTACATCAAAAACTACTCATCTTTATGTTAATTAACTGAATTAGGACATAATAAATTAGCCTACTACCTTGTCATTTACTTCATGCTTACAATATTACTCTGGCTTCCTGGGTAGCTCAAATGATAAAGAATCTCAAGAAAGAAACCAAAATGACTTCACAGTTGCTTTCCAATACTTCACAGTTCAACCCCCTATCCATACAAAGCAAGAAAATCCAAACATATTCTCCTTACCTAAAAACAGTAGAAAAGGCTAACAGGCATTATTTAAGACTTTTTTAGACTTTGAAAAACAGTTACACTTCCCATGTGTATTTAAACTGCAAATTAGTTTTTATTTTATGTCATTGCTTCAAATTAAGTGCATCACAGTTAAACTGACTGGGCTACTGCTTCATCTTGTTGAGTCAGATGGAGATACTTCTGCATCAAGGCTCTTATTCAAGATTTCTTCTTCTGCAAAATTGATTTTAAAAAGAGAAAAAAAAGGATAAACATTATAAAGAAAAAGTATGTCAAATTCCATGTAATAGCAAACTTCAGTCTTCAGAAAAAGTTCACAGGCAAATACGTAAATGTGATAAAATTACCGTTATTCTCACTGAGGTACCTCTTTGCCAGAGGTACATCTGTCCTAGAATACTTTTTAACACACCAGTGTTTAATTATCATGGGCAAATCAGAATGATTTATAATCTGTATTACCAGATCTATATCTGTTCTAGCATGCTTTAAGAGCAGTGTTTGTTTTGTTGAAGTACAGGTGATTTACAATATTGTATTAGATTTAGATGGACAAAGTGATTTATATATTTCTTACTACCTATATTATATTGATTTTATATTTTTTAACATATACATTATACATATTTTATACTATATTACAAATTTTTCCATTATTTTCCATTATAGGTTATTATAAGATATTGAATACAGTTCCAAGAGCAATTGTTTTTAACTCTTTATGATGAGCCAAACTTATCTGCCATTCAGCTTCAATAATTATTAATACTAATTGTTACAAGTTGAACTGTGTCCCTTCCAAAAGAAGTTCTAACTTCTGTACCTCATGTTAAAGTACATGTTCTGTACCTGTTGTTAAAGTTCTAACCCCTGTACTTCAGAATATGGCTTTATTTGGAAATAGGGTCACTGCAGACATATTCAGTTAAGAGTAGATGGGAGCACAATGGGCTGTCAGTCTATACGACGAGTATCCTTATAGGAAGGTACATAGAACACAAGGGGAGAATGCCATGTGCAGGTGGAGGCAGAGATGAACTACGCTGCCACAAGCTAAAGAACACCTGGGAGTATCAGAAGCTAGAAAAGTCAAGGATCATCCTCTGTGATTTCAGAGGGAACATGGTCATGCCAACACTGTGAGCCTGAGTACTACCCTCCAAAACTTGTTTCCTCCAGAAACAAAAAAATTTCTGTTGTCTTAAGCCACCAAGTTTGTGGTACTTTGTTATGGCAGCCCTAGGAAAGTAGTACACTGACCCATCTTGTCACCACACCCCCATCAAATTACTTCAAAGCAAATCATAGATACTATAAGTTTTGAGATATTTCTTAACGTTTTTAGAACCATCTTCCATTAGTGAAGATTTTGACAAGATCTGTTTTCAGTAGTTTGTATTACAAAAGCAACAGGTTCCAGGATTTTGATTTTGTTTTCCACCCCTGTCCCATACCAGTTGTAAGTTATATACATCATCTCATCACAAGAGATTCTGAAAGTACCCATAAAAATGATGGATTCACTTTTCTCATCCTGACTGAAGGAATAAGGAATATATTCTGTCTCATTAACAAGATCATGTAACAGTCACTGAATACTATTTTTACGAGAAGTTGAGAGAAAACTTTCAACAGGTCAATATGCCCACGTCTAGTTAAATCTTACCTGTTAAATTAGATAGAAGTTCTCCAAGGCTACATGGTATTGTGGTCTTCAATCTTTGTTCCACTGGAGAAAACTTAATTAGTGGTGAAAGAGACCGTTTTCTTTCACCAAGGGACATGCGTGAAGATGGTTTTGTATAGTCAATATGCAAATCATGAATGCCCAAAAAATTAAGCATATCATCAGTCTGCATCTTTTGTGGAGCAAGGCTCAATTCTGGTTTGTGTCTTTCAAGTATTTCAGGATTAGAGAGGTAAATTTCTTCCCTTTGCTTGGATGGAGATTTCTTCAGAGCCTCATATCCACTGCAAGTAGCCTGTAAATTGAAGTCTGATTCTGGAGTAGTCTGTTTTTCTCCCACAACATCTTCTGTGAAAATGCCACTGTGCATAGGACTATTTGGTTCCAGGTTAAAAGTGGCCTCTGTACTACTGGGGCTAATAAGACTTATGTGACCAACTTCTGGAAGAGTTTCATGTAATATGCCAAAATCACCATCTTTAAAACTGGAACTAATTTCACTTGATACCTGAAAACAGTTCCATAACATACTGTTATACATGGAAAAGTCTTTGTAAGAAGCTTTTGATTGGTCTGATATTTTAATATTATCTTCTTCACTGCTACCTAACACATTTCTTCTATTGCCTACAGCAGGGGAAAATGTCTCTATTTGGCAAGTTTCTAAAAGTTTGTTCTGTAAAGTTGTACAGTCCAAATCTTGCATACAAATTATGTCCTTATTTAACAAATCTGATGGATTTTGTGTTGTTGGTTCACCTATGCAAGTGGTCACCACGGGTTTCTGAGGCACACACTCGAGGCAATCTGAAACAACTTTCTCTTCAGGCAGATGAGAATGACTAGAATTGGACACAGTGGCTGCTGACAAGAAACTGGCCATGCTAAACTCTTTTTGATTGTGCACCACAGGTAAGGATTCTGGCAATTCTTCTCTACGTTCAGTATCCACTTGAATTGGTTCTGTACTTCTGTTATCTTCTGTATCAACAGCTTTTCTCCATGAGCTCCGAATTTCACTTACTAATTAAATGAAGAGGGAAATAACACAAGTTGCTAATAAATTCCCAAACAGAACATGCAATTAAACATTTCATTTCTCGTGCTCAAGATAAAGCTGCTGACTCAGTATATGTTCATAGGTATGCCAGCTGAATGACAAGGCTCCACAATATACCAAAGTCCAACAACATCAAAGAACCACATCTCCAAATGATCACACAACAAACAAAAGCTGTTCCTGAAATATGCATATACTTTTACACAGCACATACAAATTACATGTGTTTAAAAGATATTTTCTTGTCCATCTAGGCCAGGGTTCAGCAAACTTTTTCTATAAAGGGCCAAATAGTAATACATCAGGTTTTGCACACCATCTTGTCTGTGGCAACTGTTCAGTTCTGTCACTGTTGTGCGAAAGCAGCCATAAAAGATATGCTGACAAATGAACAAAGAAAGAAAGTGAAGCCGTTCAGTCATGTCTGACTTTTTGCAACCCCATGGACTGTAGCCCACCAGGCTACAGAATCCCATGTAGTCCATGGGATTCTCCAGGCAAGAATACTGGAGTGGGTTGCCATTTCCTTCTCCAAGGGATCTTCCCAACCCAGGTCTCCCGCATTGCAGGCAGACGCGTTAACCTCTGAGCCACCAGGGAAGCCCTACAAATGAACAAGGTTGTGTTCAAAACAACTTTATTTATAAAAACATACAGTGGGCGGATGTGGTTCACAAGATGTAGTTTGCCAAACACCAACCTATACAGTGGCTAGGTTCAACCTGAACTGAATCCATTTAACTTTCAATATGTCATTTCTAGTAGTATAATGGAAATTACACTTACTCACTCACCCAGGATGATGTGCCTACATGAGGACAAGAATATCAGAACTTTGCCTATGTGATACAGGTTGTAAGGAGAAACTACTGGAGAATCTGACAAGCTTGGGAGCAATAGATGAGATCTCTGTACACACAGTTTTTGGCTGATGCTGCTGGCTGTTGACTAGAAGAATATGACCTCCATACTCTATAAGTGGGCTTCCCAGGTGGCTCAGTGGTAAAGAATCTTCCTGCCAATGCAGGAGACATGGGTTTGATCCCAGGTCAAGGAGATCTCCTGGAGAAGGAAATGGCAACCTACTACAGTATCCTTGCCTGGGAGATCCCATAGACAGAGGAGCCTAGCAGGCAACAGTCCATGGGGTCACACAAAAGAGTCAGACACCACTTAGCAACTAAACAACAACTCTATAAATGTTGATCACAAATCAGATGTGGAGGCAGAGGATTTTATTAAGTAATCAACTAAAATATTTTCCAGGAAAAAGCCAAGTAAAACAACAAACACAAAACTGTATAGTCATCAGGGCAAAATAATACTGCTGAAGGACTGCCATATGAGTGACAGTGCTCACAGTATTTCAGTAAAAGTCCCCCACATCAAAACAAATAGAGCCAATGCCACTAAACTGAAAGATACAGAAAACAATTTTAAAATGAATTTCAGAAGATCTGTCAGACCATGGTTCTAACAGTAGTATGTCTAAGAAAGAAAAGTGACCAAAAGCATTATTAACTTACTCAAGTTTTCTGGAGTTCGGGGAATTTGACTCCTTGTTAAGAATGGGTTAGAAATTAGAGAGTCAATTAGTTCCTCTAATTTTACTTCTTTTTCTTCAGAGAGCTGTGGTGAATTAGATAAAACTGCCCTTGCGACCTAAAACAGAAAAGAAAATCAAAAATATAAAGCCCACTGGTAGACTACAACAAAAGCCATAATAACAGCAACATGCACAAAAATAAGCTCAATAATGTAGCTCCCAGACACTTCATACAGACTATAGAGGCACAATCCTATAAGGTGAAATCAAAGCCCAAACCCATTTCCTCCCTTCTTATCTTAAATGAATATCCTGTTACATAGAGAAAAAGATAAATCTTTATACCTGGAAAGATTTAGACATAGATAGTTCTGACTACAGTGATCTGAGCTATATGCCACACTTATGAGCTTCACAATTCCATATCTGCTAAAATGACCAGTTCTAAAGCATACAGGTTCTTCTTAAAGTCCACTGAACAGTAGCACCTCTATTAATAGAGTACATTATGGTGACAACATACTTCTTTCTCATAAATTAGTGAACAAAACATAGGAATATATTTTTAAAATAGAGAAAAGCATACGATATGAAAATAACATTCTATACTAAATTTTAATAAAACCAGGAAACAAAAATAAGTAAATTAAAATCTCTGTGCCCTGAGATTCCTAAAAAAGAAACTGCCTACAACCATAATCAAACTGACTCCAGTTCACCCTCCTCCATGAAAAGAGATGGCTTCTCAGAATTCTAACACTAAATATTCCTTGTCATAAACACCACTATTGTTGTTGTTTAGTCACTAAGTTGTGTCTGATTCATTTGCAACCCCACGGACTGTAGCCCACCAGGCTCTTCTATCCGTGGGATTTCCCGAGCAAGAATACTGGAGTGGGTTGTCATTTTCTTCTTCAGAGGATCTTCCCAATCCAGAGATTGAACCCAAGTCTCCTGCATCAGGAGGCAGATTCTTTACCACTGAGACACCAGGGAAGCCCTGTCATAAACACTATTAGAATTAATTTCACTTTTCAGACCTTTATGAGATGTTAGGACTCTCCTCTTCCATCCCTTCTCATACCACTGCTACTATCAATTCTTTTAGCCAAAAAATGTGCCTTTCCTCCCATATCAGGAAAGAAAAAAAGAATGACTAACCATCTTTTCTTTAGTACAGAGTCAATCAGCTAATACAGAGAAACAAAAAATTTTAGAGATTTAAAAATACTTAAGAGACCACGAAACAATGAATGAATCAATATGCACTAAACCAAAATTTTCTTTCAGTTGCTCAGGAATGTAAAACAGCTGATATACTTTCTGGCTGTTTATCCAAATTCAAACAATGGGAAATATGTAATAAAAATAACATTAAAGAATAGCCTAGCCATTTAATTTATGTAAACTGAGTTCTAATACTCAGCATTAGTAGTAGTATACGGTCACTTACCAGTGAAAAGTAGAAAAGTATTAGGAACAGAGCTGGTTAAGAAAACCAAGATCATAAACAATCATGCATTTATTCACTTCTGAAATATTTAAAAAGCAGGACAAAACTTTTGCTTAGTGATAATATATATTATATAGCCTTTGTTCTAAAATTCAAAAACAGAGGAAGCTCAGCTAAGAAATAGATAACAGAGTATTTTAATAAAGTATAATGATTGGGTGTTATCTATCCAACAATTTATATAATGATTAATTCAAAAAATATTATACATGTATTATTTTTACACTCTTGGATAGTTATAGAATGGGACATGGGTTCTAAACCATGGATGTAATCTTAAGTAAGTTTACTTCATTATATCTTTCCTACTTTAGGGGAGGATAAACTTTGCTTTTTTTATTATCTGTGACCTCCTTTCCAAAAATACCCTAGTTAATCAATAATTAACTATACTTCACTTATAACCCCAAACCATCAAGAAAATAATATATTTCAGTATACTTATTACAATATTTTTCTAACCTCTTCTACCAGATGATCTTGCTCCTTCTGGAATGGATTGCTTTTTTTAGCTGGCAGAGACCCTCCACACGCACTACTATCTGTATTCTTTACACTATTTGATGATGAAGAGTCTTCTACATTAAATTCTGGTGTTTTCTTAGGAACTGTTTCATTTTTCTCTCTAAGAGTTACCAACTTTGTGTCCTGAAAAAGATAGATGTATAATGTTAAAAACTTAATAATGGTACCTGATCTTTATTAGAGGTTCTAGAGTTATCATGAACCTATAAAAAGTTGTTAACATTACTATAAAAACTATGTTCACTGACACAATTTAAAAATTCCAATATTCCCATTTAGAAGTAGTAAAAAATGTATAAATAGGAGTGGTACATAATGTTCACAAACAGGGAAGTGTGAAAACAAATTTAATTTGAGATATCAACAAAAGTAAAGAATATTTTATCATAAATAATTATGGTCAGAATTAATTTTAAATTGTTTTAAAACGTACCTTTTCAAGTAATGTAACAATGTCTCCACCTAATGGTGGAACTGGCTGTAACGGGAAAGAAGCAGGGCTAAAAGGAAAAATATTATTAAATCCAAGTTATGAATAAGAAAGAATTCCATTCACTTGATATATCTAAATATTGTAAAGAAACTGTCTGCCCCGTATCTGTCCGTTACGATTTCTCTCAATTCGTCCCGGTCATCAAAAGGCAGTGTATTATTCTAGGGAGGTATAGTGACAATTAGAGCAGTACTTCAGCCCAATTTGTGTATCAGCCTCCCAAATTTGAATATTTTCCTTACCCACTAGGTATTTTAAGTCAACAGCATTTTTTACACAGGTTAGATGACTTGATGAACACTCAGAAACTTGAGTACAGGGTAAAAACAAATTCAGTTAACTAATAATAATCACATTATTGCCAGAAGATTCCGTGGAGAAGGAAATGGCAACCCACTCCAATACTCTTGCCTGGAAAATTCCATGGACTGAGCAGCCTAATAGGCTACAGTTCATGGGGTCGCAAAGAATCAGACACGACTGAGCGACTTCACTTTCACTTTCTTTCAGGCTTCAGATAACAGAAGCATTGTAGCAGCAACTGTAAGCTTCTTTGGATATTTCAGGTCCAAAAGCAATTTCTCTTACGCTGAATTTTTTATGGCCAATATATTATAGTAAAGTCATAAAACTTTAATTTGTGACATTCTACACTGTGCGCATGCTAAGTTACTTCAACTGGATCCAACTCTGTGACCCCGTGGACTGTAGCCCGCCAGGCTCCTCTATCCACGGGATTCTCCAGGCAAGAATACTGGAGTGGGTTGCCATGCCCTCCTCCAGGGGATCTTACCAACCCAGGGATCGAACCAGCATCTCTTGTCTCCTGCATTGGCAGGTGAGTTCTTTACCACCGAGCCACTTGGGAAGTCCTATTCTACACGTTTTGGCTTGTCTCAGGTCAGATTTGGAGAAGGAAGTGGCAAACCACTCCTGTATTCTTGCCTGGAGAATCCCATGGACGGAGGAACCTGACAGGTCATGGCTCATAGGGTTGCAGAGTCGGACACGACTGAAGCGACTAAGCATTCAAGCACGCATTCTACACATAGTGTTCCTTAATCTCTTAGATTCTCTTGCCCCTTTTGGTAAACATGAAAACCTTACACATCTTTTCACTATAATTACAAAAGAGGGTATTAAATATTTTTTAAGCCTTCAAAGTAATGATAACTTTAATCATTTATCTTCATCTTGAAAGTGCTTTCAAATTCAATCACGGATTGGGTCTGCTCACTGACCAAAAGCCTCACAGGTAAAGTGAAAGGTAGGATTACCACTTTCAACATCAAGCATACCGATTTTTTCCTTTCTGTTCATAGGAAAGTACAAACAGCTTTGCAAATATTTTACATAATAGCAAATATTCTTTTCAAACTTTTTCAAATGTGCTCTTCTTGAAATCTACCTTCCAAACATAATTCAAAAATCACTGAAATTGCTCAAGCCTCAACTTTGTCTTGACAGGATATGATCTAGATATCTAGAGCAAAAGATGAATAATTACTATTTAGCGTGACTTCATCCAAATTCTTCACCAAACTTGACATGAAAATGATCAGAAAGCCCTTTAAAGCAGGGCCAGCAAGGTATGGACAAACACCACTAAGATGCCACCAAAAGACTAGTGAGCTCCTTAAGGACGAAGACTATGTCTTACCAAAGGCTATTCCCAAGTCCTAACAGTGCCTGGCACTTGGTAGTACCACACATATATGTAACTGATTAATGGATGGATTGATCAATGAATAAATGCCACTTGAAGATGAGGTTCTAATAGATGCCACCAAATTTTTCTACTTGAATCATTCTTGCAGAGTCTCATAAGAGAGAAAAATGAAACCACATTCTATACCTCTTCTCTCTCATTTCGGAAGTGGCAACATGCTGTTAGTCTTGCTAATATCTTGATTCAACTTTAAACTGAATTGAGCGAGCCCTGGCTCAGTCCTTACTCTCTACCCACTTGCCATGCCAAAACTGAGGCCCAAGAAATCCAGATAAAAAGGGTACTGATCCTATTGTGGAAATTTACCCTAAAAACATTTCCAAAAGAAAAAAGACATGCTTTCTATAGTAAAATTTTAAGGAAAACCTAAAGTCTAAAAATAAAATATTACACAGCTATTTTAAGTGGTTATATAATGTTAAACACATACACAAACTTAAAAAAATGTATTTATGCTATGATAATGCTGAGAAAATTTTGTATTTTAGAATACAAAACTATATTCATGCTTTGATTAGAACTAAAATTATAAGTAAAGTCTAAAAAGTACTTGGGAAAGAATCTGAAAAGTGATTTGTTAGAAATTTTAGCTAGTTTTTTAAATTTTTCATTTGTTGTTGTTATTACAATATGTCTACAACTAACACAGAAATAATTAAAGAAGAAGGAAATAATAAAATGAGATTAGAATTCAATTTCTAAGTCTAAGGATGTTTATTTGGAATGCATGCAATATCACACTGCCCTATCTTTGAAATGCAATAAAGGAGAAACTCTAGAGTGTAAAGGTCTAGAAGAACTGCATCACCACCACTAGAAATATCATGGAACCCTCCTTTCCAGAAACCACTGCAAAGAAAGGTACTATGCACAGTGTGCAGCAAAGGCATCACCAATTGAATTGATTGTAGGTATAGTGAAGCCTCCATCACTCTGATCAAAACCAAGCCAGGAGATTTATGGAGAAGACTCCTTATATTTTAGTACTTGTAAAAAGTCAAACAACACACTTACTCTAAAAACTACATTCATTTCATGTTTTTTAACTGAATAGCTTAACCATTTTCACATATGAATTTCCCAATTAACTACAGTAACACTGATGTAAGATGATGCCTCTATAAATATTTAGTGTAACAGCTGTACTATATGCCAAAAAGGGGTATTTCTTTAAGTGCAATCTACCCACATTACACATGAAACATTGTATTACAAAATACTTTTTTAATAAACAATTCTGAGAAGAAATTTTACTTCTACATCTCAGTAATTCAACTCTTCACCTCTCTTCTACTCTTCTATTAAGCAGTAATAAATTTTCATTTCCCATTAAGCATTTATCCTTCATCACCAAAAGCCTTCCTCTACCTTCTTTTAATATCCCAACCTATAAGTAAAATTAAGCATCAAAAGACAGTTAAAAGCTCCAGGAGCTTGAAAGAGGATAAATGAGGAACTGAAATTATTTAAAACAAATTTTTCCAATTTTAAGAGAATTCTATTTGAATTAAATTTTTAAGGGCTAAGTGTCTGGCTCCTGTAGAATTCTGATAGTATATCTTAGTACAAAATTCTACCTCAAGAAAGAATCTTAAGGTTCATGTTGTTCAAAAATAAAATCAGATTTGTGAATTAATCTACTAACTCCATTAATTTTTAGTCCAGCAAGAGATGTTAATCAAAATTAATTTGTTCTCTCAAGAAAAGACATGAAAAAATAACTGAGACTGGGAGCACCAACTATTTCCCTCTAAGAGGCATGCTTTAAGAACAACTGTGATAAGAGGGTAAAATTAGCAAGCCCAATAACTTTAGTTTCTTCAATACCAGGTCCTCACTGAATATTTCATTATATTTCTTTAGGTACTTAGAAAATCAACATCACATCCATATCTAAAAACAAAAATAAAATTCTTTCACAAGTAGTCCAGACCGTCTATGAACAGAAAATTACTGCAGAGCAAACTGCCAATAGCATAATTTCGCATTTAAGTTTTGACTCTGGTTATGGTGTTTTTTGATCTGTGGTGGTGGAGAAGACTCTTGAGAGTCCCTTGCATGGCAAGGAGATCAAACCAGTCAATCCTAAAGGAAATCAGTCCTGAATATTCACTGGAAGGACTGATGCGGAAGCTGAAACTCCAGTACTTTGGCCACCTGATGCAAAGAACTGAAAAGACCCTGATGCTTGGAAAGATTGAAGGCAGGAGGAGAAGGGGACGACAGAGGATGAGATGGCTGGATGGCATCACCAATTCGATGGACACGAGTTTGAGCAAGTTCCGGGCGTTGGTGATGGACAGGGAAACCTGGCATGCTGCAGTCCATGGGGTCACAAAGAGTCAGACACGACGGCACGACTGAACTGAACTCAATGGTGTTTTAGTTTATTATAACTTACTAAGAGCAGTGGCCACAGGACTGGAAAAGGTCAGTTTTCATTCCAACCCCAAAGAAAGGCAATGCCAAAGAATGCTCAAACTACCGCACAATTGCACTCATTTCCCACGCTAGTAAAGTAATGCTCAAAATTCTCCAAGCCAGGCTTCAGCAATAGGTGAACCAAGAACTTCCAGATATTCAAGCTGGTTTTAGAAAAGGCAGAGAAACCAGAGATCAAATTGCCAACATCCGCTGGATCATGGAAAAAGCAAAAGAGTTCCAGAAAAACATCTATTTCTGCTTTATTGACTATGCCAAAGCCTTTGACTGTGTGGATCACAATAAACTGTGGAAAATTCTGAAAGAGATGGGCATACCAGACCACCTGACCTACCTCTTGAGAAACCTATATGCAGGTCAGGAAGCAACATGGAACTGGACATGGAACAACGGACTGGTTCCAAATAGGAAAAGGAGTACGTCAAGGCTGTGTATTGTCACCCTGCTTATTTAACTTATATGCAGAATACATCATGAGAAACACTGGGCTGGAAGAAGCACAAGCTGGAATCAAGATTGCCGGGAGAAATATCAATAACCTCAGATATGCAGATGACACCACCCTTATGGCAGAAAGTGAAGAGGAACTAAAAGGCCTCTTGATGAAAGTAAAAGAGGAGAGTGAAAAAGTTGGCTTAAAGCTCAACATTCAGAAAATGAATATCATGGCATCTGGTCCTATCACTTCATGGGAAATAGATGGGGAAACAGTGGAAACAGTGTCAGACTTTATTTTTTGGGCTCAAAAATCACTGCAGATGGTGACTGCAGCCATGAAATTAAAAGACGCTTACTCCTTGGTGAAAAGTTATGACCAACCTAGATAGCATATTGAAAAGCAGAGCCATTACTTTGCCAACAAAGGTCTGTCTAGTCAAGGCTATGGTTTTTCCAGTGGTCATGTATGGATGCGAGAGTTGGACTGTGAAGAAAGCTGAGTGCCGAAGAATTGATGCTTTCGAACTATGGTGTTGGAGAAGACTCTTGAGAATCCCTTGAACTGCAAGGAGATCCAACCAGTCCATTTTAAAGGAGATAAGCCCTGGGTGTTCTTTGGAAGAAATGATGCTAAAGCTGAAACTCTTGGCCACCTCATGAAAAGAGTTGACTCACTGGAAAAGACTCTGATGGTGGGAGGGATTGGGCGCAGGAGGAAAAGGGGATGACAGAGGATGAGATGGCTGGATGGCATCACCAACTCAATGGACGTGAGTTTGAGTGAACTCCAGGAGATGGTGATGGACAGGGAGGCCTGGCATGCTGCAATTCATGGGGTCGCAAAGAGTCAGACACGACTGAGCGACTGAACTGAACTGAAGAGCATACAAAATGCAGGAGGCTTGAAGTCACTTAAAATTTAGAATCTTAGTTTTAGAATTATTCTAAGTATTTTGTTTCCGTACCTGTGCCTCATTAACATGGGGAAAGTGAACTAAAAGACACCTATTTAAATCAAATGGTAATCTAAAAAATAATAAAAAGGAATCTGTCTAGCATGTCTGTGTTTGACTGCTAGTTAATAATGTTTATTGAAGGAGAAACATATACACATTTAGAGATTTTTGCTTTTATAATCTGACGTCAGTTTATTTAAGGGCCAAAATAGAATAATACAGAAAAAAAGGCAATAAATAAAATAAGACTACTACTAGTTAGTTACAATAAACTAACTAGGTTCAGCTTAATCATGCTAAACTTGGGGATTAGATTGAATCAGAAGTCTTCACTCCAAAAAATTTTTTAAGCATAGAACTCTTTTTATCAAATGGCATATAAAACCCCAATATACAATATAGATAAAAGTAAGCTGCTCAGGTTGAAATGGCAAAGGATGGAACAGCCACAGACTAAGTCTGACTCATCCACAGCATCAGAGGGAGCTGCAGAACACAGACTGAAAACCACCATCTAGGTAATTTCAGAAGTCCCTAAACACTTGGATTTAGTCAACAGTCAACAAGTGATTTCAAAGTTCACAGACACAAAAATGCAAAAATTCCCAAACTTGTATTAGATAATTCTCATATATATCTTTCTCTTCAAAAATTAGGTAATCCCCCTGAGTCTTAACATTTAGATAAGAATGAAGAGGAAAAAATGCCCATGCATCAGAAATGTTGAATCTTTCCAGAAAAGGGGGATCCACAGTGGAAAAACACCATCTGATTAAGAGAAAAAAGTTATAAGCTATCCCATACTAGAGAAGCTTGAAAACTGACTGAAGATGGAACTAAAATTAATGAAGAGGAAAAATAATCAATACGAAAATCAAATCCGTTTTACCTGTTGGGTGGATCAGATTTAGTTTCCAGTGTATCACTTGCTCTTCTGCAATTATTTTCCTGGATATGTTGCTTAGGTGTAACTAAAGGAATAGAAAAATTAATTACTCTTTAATTATGCTTGTACATTCTAATATTTAGAGCTTTCTTGAAGTTCTCAACAGAAGAAAATAAAAAATAATATAAATGCTAATAGGAAAAGATAATTATTCAATTATTAACTATAAAGTAATACACATGACAGTGATGGAGAATCTGTACAATAGGCTCTTCTAAAAAGACAACTCACACAAAGTTTCCCCAAAAGGGACAATCCACAATTCCCTAGTATTATATATAGCCATGTTTCATGTTTAAGTACATAGACAATGCACTTACCAAATAAACCAGCCAAAAAGTTATAGTACTTAGCGTATTTTAACCCAGCATCTACAACATCAACTGCTATGTATTTATTCTTCAACATACCATTTAATAATTATGTCACTGCAGTACTAACAATGGGGAAAAAATTTAAAATGGAGACCTGCCTTCAAGAAATCAGTATAGGAGAGACTATTGATAAGAAAAGCATTATGACATATTGTTACAGTATTATAATACAAGTACACACAGAATGCAAGAAGGCAGAAAGGCACCTGGTCCAGAGTAGGGAACATGAAGAAGCCAAGTACTAGGAGAATAAGGTGCACATTTGGTGTGCCAGGGCATAGCATATATCTAGTGAAGCAGCATAACAGGAAATAAAATTGAAGGAACTCATGGCTGCATTTCAGAGGATATTCCAGGAGCTCCTCTTCTTTCAACATGTTTGATTCTGAAAGATTATTTATACATGTCCAAAGTGTTACTATATAAGAAACCAATGGGTATTGTAAAGTTTTCTTTTAATTCATCATAATGCCACCTTTTAACATTTTCAATAACCTACTAATGATGATGTAGTTTCTGTTATTTATAAAACATTCCAGGGCTTCCCTAGTGGTTCAGCGGTTAACAATCTGCCTTCCAATGCAGGGGACATTGGTTTGATCCCTGGTCCAGGAAGATCCCACATGTCGTGAGGTAACTAAGCCTGTGTGCCACATCTACTAAGCCCACCCTCTAGAGCCCGTGAGCCACAACTGCTGAGACAATGTGCTACAGCCACTGAAACCCACGTGCCCTACGGCCTGTGCTACACAACAAAGAGTAGCCCCTGTTCACTCCAACTGGAGAAAGCCAACAAAGCAACAAAGACCAAACACAGCCATAAATAAATAAATAGATAGATAGAAAACTCTTTTAAAAAATAAATAAATGGAAGTCTTAAAAGCAACCAGAGATCAAAAATTACCTACAAAGGAATGACAATTAGACTGACAGCAAATGTTTCAAAAAGAAGGCAGAAAGTAATGACGGCGTATTATCAAAGTCTCAAGGAAAAATTTAGTCTTGATCTTGAATCCTATAACCAATCTATCATTCATTAAGTAAAGAAGACATTTCTCCAAAGAAGACATACAGATAGTCAACAGACACACGAAAAGATGCTCAACATTGCTAATTATTAGAGAAATGCAAATCAACACCACAATATCAACCTCACAATGGTTAGAATGGCTACCATAAAAAAATCTACAAATAATAAATGCTGGAGAGGATGTGGACACAAGGGAACTCTCCTACACAGGGGACTGTAAACTGGTGCAGCGACTATAGAAAACATATGGAGATTCCTTACAAATCTAAAAGCAAAACTACCATTTGACCCAGCAACTCCATTCCTGGATATATATGCAGAAAAAACAAAAACTCTAATTTGAAAAAACACATGCACCTCAATGTTCATAGCAGCACTATTTATAATAGTTAAGATATGGAAGCAAACCAAGTCTCCATCAACAGATTACTGGCTGAAGAAGAG